>NC_143489.1:46036728-46163112 GCF_027475165.1 Benincasa hispida | reverse complement strand
CCCCCCCCCCCTCCACAGGTAGCGGTCAAATCCTCTGAAGATAGCTCTGTGTCTGCTCTGCCACTAAAGGACCAAAAGACTTGTAACCGTTTGCTTGGTGGTTACTGTTAATATTGTACACATGTTACTATTGTTCATATAGAGACTAGGGTTTGTGGGTTTTGGGACTTGTAAATCTAGTGTTGTAATGACTCTAAACATATTATGTTTCTAAGTTAATAAATTGTGGGCCTAAAGACGTCCCGTTGGATATGAATTATAATTGGTATCAGAGTTATTCTGCAAGAGTTATTAGGCAGTAAGTGTCAGCCCAAGGGTTGGTAACTGCTGTAGTCACACCTTTCTCTAGGCTAAGAAGGTGGTCTAGGGCGGGGTGTGACAATGCTACTGTTGCTTGCCACTAAAAAGCTCGGCTTGTTAAGAAGAACTTAGGTTGATGGCTTGTTTATGTACACATGTTTTGAGAGGGACTAGGGCTTTGTTAGGAGTGTTTGGGCCATTTGTGAATATTTTTCTGTAGATGTTATGTCATGGCTGTATGCATGTGTTTATGTATCTTTGTAGAACCTTAAAGGAGGCTTACTGTATGCGTATACTACTAATGTGTTAAACAGGTTGGTATTTAGATTGGAAGGCTTTGGTGGTGGGTATTGGCAGTAGGGTTAGTAACTACCATGGTCATATCCTCATCCACATTAAAAGGGTAATCTAGGAGAGGGTGTGACAAGTTGGTATTAGAGCATAAGGTTTTGGGAATAGAAGGGAAAGTTTATGCATAAGTCTAAGTCCCTAAAGTGTAAGTCCCTAACATGTGTACATTGTATTAGCTGAAATGCCGAGGCAAAGTGGCAGACAGAGTAAGCAGACAGGAGACAGGTATACTAACCCTACCATTAGGGGCCCGGAGGTTAGAAAGAACGCACCGGGTGGGAAAAGGAAGGTGAATGACCCAGTGGGTCAAGAAGCGACGTCCGAGGGAGAATCTAGTACTCCGCAGGCAAGGGGAAGAGGTAGTGGTAGGGCCTAGAGATAGAGGATCTCGACCTCCAGTTGCAACTCAGACTAGTGAAAGCCAATTCAAGGGTACAAGTTGGTAGGGATCCAGGAAAAGGAAAATGAGTCAAAACAAGAAACTAACGTGCCCTAGTTGTGGCAAGAGGCATCTTGGGGTATGATATAGTGGCAGAGGTGTATGTTTCCAATGTGGACAAGCAGGGCATTTTAAGAGGCACTGTCCCTAGATGAATAGGTATGCCCCAACAGCACAACAAATAACCTCCCAAAAAGTTAACCAACCAAAGGGCGCTGGAAATCGAGGTGAAGGGTCATGTGGTGCCAAGTAGAAGAATGTTATAGGTCGACCCCAGCAGCAGGGGTGAGTGTATGCCGTGACACACAAGGAGTCAACGGAGTCTCCAGAGGTTGTGACTGGTAATGTCATATTATGTGGACAGTCTGCATATGTTTTATTTGACCCTGGTGCCACACATTCATTTATATCCAGCATGTTTGCATCTAGTATAGATAGGTTGGTTGAGCCTATTCCTGAAGAGTTATTTATCTCTACCCCTTTGGGAGACGTGATAATAGTAGATAAATGTTATAATCATTGTTAGTTACTAATGGTCAGAATTTCTATATTGATTTACTTCCCTTAGAGCTATTGGAGTTTGATGCTATCCTGGGGATGGATTTTCTAAGTAAGTATCGTGCTTCAGTAGACTGTTACAAGAAGGAAGTAATGCTAAAAAAATCCAATGGCCAGGATGCAATGCTGACAGGAATTAAAAGATTAACTACGGGGAATCTGATATCGGCAGTGAGAGCTCAGAAGCTGTTGAGCAAGGGATGTAAAGCCTATTTGGCTCACATAGTGGTTGCTCACGGAAAAGAGCTGAACCTAGAAGATGTCCTCGTGGTAAATGAGTTTGGGGTGTATTTCCTGAAGAACTATCGGGATTACCACCCGATAGAGAGGTGGAGTTTACTATTGACTTAATTCCAGGCACAACCCCTACATCATAGGCACCGTGTAGAATGGCGCCAACTGAGTTGAAAGAATTAAAGGTTCAACTGCAAGAGTTAATTGACTAAGGATACATTCGACCTAGTGTATCGCCTTGGGGAGCTCCGGTATTATTTGTGAGAAAGAAAGACGGTACACTTAGACTGTGTATCGACTATAGGCAGCTAAATAAGGTAACGATTAAAAAATAAGGGTTACATTAGTCAGCGTGTCACCTTGGGAGGCACCGGTCTTCTATCAAGAAGAAAGACGGTACTCTCAGTTATGTATAGATTATAAGCAGTTGGACAAGGTGACGATCAGGAACAAGTACCCATTGCCTGGTATAAGTGATCTCTTTGATCAGTTAAAGGGAGCCACGATTTTTCTCTAAAATAGATTTGAGATCAGGTTACAACCAGTTGAAGGTAAAGGCGGATGTTCCAAAAACCTGCATTCAGGTCAAGGTATGGATGTTACGAGTTCAGAGTAATGCCATTTGGACTAACGAATGCCCTATAGTATTTATGGACTTGATGAATAGGATATTTCATCCCTACTCGGATCAGTTCATGATAATCTTCATTGATGACATATTGGTGTATTCAAGCAGTAGGGAAGATCACGGGAACCACATGAGGATAGTTTTTCCGACACTACGAGAGAAGCAGTTGTATGCCATGTGCATCAAATGTGATTTCTGGTTAGCCCAGGTTGTATTTCTTGGTCATATGGTTCCAGCAACAGGAGTGAGTTACTCTAGATACTTTAAATGTTTTAAGTAAAGGTTCTCTCTCAACTAAATATGCAAATTATGTTTAGGAAGTGAACAAAAAGGTTCCTTCCCTGTTAAGTAGTAACGCAGTAAAGAATGATAAGGAGTGAGCAAAACAGCCACTCTAGACTAATAAACTAAGGCATAGTCTAGCAAAATAAAAAAAAAAAAGGTACCATGTGATGTTTGATTCGTCAATAAGTGAAACATAGAAGGTAGAGGCCGGAAGGATTACTCAATCCATTACCGGTATCTGAGTGGAAGTCGGAAGTCACGCAGGTAAACATAGACTTTTCACTAGAAGTAGAATGTATAATAGGACATCCTAAGAAGAGTGCCCTCAGTTAGGTCAAGAAGTCTAGTTGACACAAATATTAATTTCATAACTAGCAAGTAATTCAAAGGTGTGACAACTGGAAAAGAATGTTCCAGTGGTGTTGCTGGGAAATGGAAAAGGACCGCCCTAGTAAAAAAAAAACAATACTATGACTCAGTGGGGAATGGAAGAGTCACCTGAGGATGTGACAAATACAGTGAACTATGATGACCAAGTTGTTCATACATACTAGTATTATTTACTATGTACAAAGTTAATATTAGAGTAGCGCAGCGAAAGCATAGTAAAAAAAAAAAGAAAAGAAGAAAGAAAAGAAGAAGGTTGTAAAGTTTACGACCAAAGGATGTTATAAAACTCTAGTTATAAATAAGTCCGAGCAAATTTCGAGGACAAAATTTCTTGTAAGGGGGAGGTGAATGTAAACCCTGGATTCTAAATTTCCTAGACAAGTATGTTTAGCCAAAGGAATGATATATTAAATATCTAATAAGTGAAAATCCATGTTATTTGTAGGAGTTGTTGAGAAAGGAAATGAAAAACATATTAAATAGGAAAGCCCACTTATTGGTTTGGCTGGAGGCACTAAATATGGGGTGACGTGGCGGTTAATCCTTGAACTCGGGAGGTGGCAGGAAGATTAAAAGGCAGAGGAACTTCGAAAGTTTGGTTTCGGCAATCTACATGAGAAAATTTAGTAAAATCGGTGCCATTTGAAAGCTGGGAGGATTTAGTTTTCGAGGTTGTCTTGCTGGAGAAAGATTATAGGAGAAGAAGAAGAAAAAGTGAGGAATTTGTAGAAGAGGTAGAATCTCGAATTAATCAGAGCCCGAGGTGAAGATTGGAAGCTCCAGGCCAAACAATAAGGATTGTTTGGCTGAGCTTTTAAGGTAAGGAAGTTAATCAATTTTCAACATGTTTGTAGAAGGAAGTTTCTTCAAAAGAGGTGTGGATTTTGAGTTATGAATTTTTGAAGTTGTAACAGAGAATATGTGCTAAGCAGACAGCTGCTTGGGAAGAACAAGAAAACAGCTCACCGTGGAGAGTTATAGCGAGATATGGAGAATGAGGATCTCGTTTATGAAGAAAATCTCGCTAATTTTATGATGAGGATCTTGCTCTAGAAGGAAATCTCGCTAGAAATTAGGCTGAATCTCACTGGTATGGTGAGTATCGCTAGGTTGAAGTTTGTTTAAAAAAAGCTTGATCTCGCTCATAATGAAGATCTCACTCATGATGAGGATCTTGCTCATGAGGATCTCGCTCATGATGAGAATCTCGCTCATGAGGAAGAATTCACTCATGATGAGTATCTCGCTAGTAAAGCTGTCTTTGATGATGAAAGATCCATTAGTAAATGAACTATTTGAGGTATTTTGCTAAGAATTCTAAGTAGTTTAATCGGGAATTATGTCCTTTCTGGCCAAGAAGAGCTAGGAGAGGCATATAACCAGTTAAGAGGCCAACGAGCAGTGAGTGACTATGTGATGATTTAATGCTTTAATGATTTAGAAACCATAATTTCTTTGAAGTTATTTCTCATGCTAAATGTTTATATGAAGTACCAAGCAACATATGTTTGAAGTTATTTCTCATGCTAAGTAAAGCATGTTTTCCATGGAAATTGACATGATTTAAATATGTTATCTTGTCCAAATACTTTCAGCATGTTTAAGTAACTCCATTTTTATGATGAACTAGTATGATGATTTGAGCACTAAGCCTTAGTGTTCAACTAAATGTTTATGACTAGTTATATGATGGATACTGAAGGACAATGAGAAGGTATCCTAGTCAAGTACCTAAGGTATGACAATACTCAATTATAACCACGTGCACATTGGTAATACGACGTCGAGGGATTAAGCAAAAGGGTTCTCCCTGACTAAGGTTGACGTTGAGGGATTGAGCAAAAGGGTTCTCCCTGACTAAGGTTGACGTTGATGCACTACTATTGTGATACATGTGACCGATTTTTAAATTATGAATAAAGAACGGTGATTTATATAGAAATGTAAATTGCGATGAAAGTAAAATTGCGTTAATAAAATAAATCCTAAACTAATCTAATACATGATACAAGATACATGATACACGATATTGAGGTTGAGAACTAACTGTGAAGTTGTACAAAGATTCGATGTATGCGATGGCAAATCTTTATGAATGAAGCAGAAAGAGAAAGAGTAAATAGTAAAAACATTGCAAGTTTGTCAATTACGTTAAAGATGCAACTAAGGTTCTGCTATCCTTTGGCATACACCTCTCGGTGCTGCGTTCCCATATCTCTATGGTGAAACAGGGATGAACGTGATGAATGCAAGGTTGTTTCCGTATCTGGAAATAATTCTTGCTTTAGTTAACGCATTCTTCCAATCTTCTCTCGATAGGTGGAATAACAGCTTCACTTATGCTCTCACAGATGAAGATGTCGTCGAGCATGCTTTAGTTAAACTTAATTATTTCCTTAACACCAATTAACTTACTCGCTTAATTCTTGCCATTTACCTAGGGGATTAAGAACACATCATGGAGAAAATGGATTATGGATGTACGAAAAGAGACATAGAAATGAAAATGGAAACTATCATAACCTTTAATTCTAAGATTAAGCGTTTGATACATGTTGTGAATGAAAAGAGTAAAGAAGATGAATACAGATGATGAAATAGAGATTAGAAACGAATACAGAAAGAGTGTCAACGTCTTGACACAGATCCTGAACGGAGGTTGTGCTTGCCGACATGTGGAAGTAATGGAAAGGAAAGCTTCCCTCTCAGGCTTGCTTTCCTGGTAGAATTGACCTTTGCACAGAGCTTCAGCTACAGGGATTGGAAGGATTCTCTGCTTAGTGACTCACTTCTCGACCGTGTCTCGTTGTTCTCCTGGATCTACTCTTAACAGTCGCTTCAGACCAGTCTCTCTCTCAGAATCAGTATATGCACATCTCTATGTATTCATGTATATCTTTCAATGAATTTGCAGAAGCTATTTATAGACGAAACTTGGCTCTTTGACTTTGTGGTCCCCACTATATGGTTATGGTAGTTCCTAAAATGGCGGAGTGAATATTCCTTCTGTTATGCAATCAACCCATTAGAAATGCATAACTGAAAGCTGTACACTTGTCAGAATCCTCCAAAAATGCATTGCTCTTTACATCTTCGATCTATCGCCGCATGTAGTGTTATTTTTTATTACCGCATGCGGTTGAAATTGCGTTGATCGCTAGAGCTCTTGATCTATTGTCTCATGCGCCGTCATTGCGTTGAACATCTCTTCGTTCTCAATTGATGGGCTTAATGCGACGAGATGTATTTTTTATTTTATCTTTGAGCCATGAACGCATGCGGTAACTGATTTCCTGCAAACAGAAACTGAAACATTCTATTCTACCATCGCAATGGTGTTAGTGGGTGTATTGACGACATTTTATAATTTTCGCATTTCTTAGCCAATTTCTATATTATCGATGCAACTTTTCTTTCTTTTAGTCGCAATATCTAAATAAAATAATATAAATAACTTGTATTTCTATAAGTTATCACTTGCTCATAGTTGGATGCTCACATGACACCCATGGGGGCAAGCCAAAACGAAGGCTAGGCACTTGGATCAGTGCAAGGTCCAAAAAGAATATCTAAACTACGCAAGGATAAAACTAATTTGGAAACACCCGGGTTGGAAAAAGTTTTGAAATAAATCATGCGATGTCCTGGAAACGGGTAAATTTTTTTTTTAAGGTTAAACTTGCGGTCCCTAAAGATTAGAAATATTTTAAGAAGAGACCAGGATAGAAATGAAGAAGGCATTTGTTCATGAAATTTGAATAAGGCACCTTGAGAAATCTAGGTAGGGTAAAAGCAATTGACTCTTTAAAGAAAATCTTTAGTTTATGCTTGAGGACAAGCATTGTTTTAAATTTGGGGGTGTGATAACGGGAAGAAATGCACATTATTACAGTGTAAATAAGTAAAACAATGAGAGAATGTGACGGTACAAATGAGAGAATCTCGATTTATGTAAACACTTTTCGAATGGAGGTCACTTCCAAGGTGACACGAAGTGAAACAAGAATCTCAATTGTGAACTTTTAAGGATGCGATAGCTAAAAACAACATATGGTATATGTTATTAATCTCTCACTGAAGCATTCTAATATCATATCATATATATTATTAAATTCCCACTAAAGTGTTCTAATAACATATCATATATGCTATTAAACTCCTGGTAGGGTCGAGTTTACCATTGCCCGTAAACCCGTGCCTACACAAACAATATTTTTAAATCACCGAACAAACTACTTATACTAACTTGTCGTACAAGCGGCAAGTCCGAGGTTGAACCTCAGGGAAGCGTGGGAGATTAGTTCAACGAAGCTTGTTTTTAGTTAAAGAAATAAATGGAGGGGAGGGGGGTTTGATGTGGATAGATAATTGAAATTGCATAAAATAAAGTCCAAGAAAATAAGAGATAGAAGCGCAATTAATTGAGATATCTTAGCTTAGAGGAATAGATTTACCCAATGTAATTTAGAACATCGACCTAATTTATGACTTAAACTTCTTGTTTATGATTAGCCCAATTGATTGGAATCCCACCCAATGGTTCTAATTATCTAATTAATCAAAATGCACAGAAAATGAATCCACTCCATACAAATTAACAAATCACATTAAGTTCTAGGGATTACGCTAAGATGAACTTCCAATGTTTAATTAAACAATCAATACGGTTTTTCTCTACGTTGCTAGAAGCAGTTCCTTTTGCCTAACTAACCTGTTGCTTCCAATGGGATTAACCTATAAATATATGTTAGATATTACAAGGTAATTACAAAGCATTAGAATCACATGCGGCAAAATTATTGGGCGTCAATCAACGATTAAAATCATGCAATTCATAAATATAAATTCGGATCAAAACCCATAAACAAATTTGTATACATCATTAAATTGAAATCTCACAAATTACATCAAGTTCCTTTGAATCCCTAAACTAAGAAACCAAAATTTTACCTTCCCATGGAGGATGAGAAGCTATAGTCTGGCATCTACTCGATAAATTAGTAAAGAAACACTCAAATAACAAGTGGAAAAGGGAAGAGAGGGGAAAATCGATTGGAGGTCAAAGGTGGGCGTCCTTTTTTTACCCGAAGATTGTTGTATATAGGGCAGCGTCGTAGCGTTGCAACGCTACACAGATTACGTTGCAATGCTACAAGTAGCATTGCAATGCTACTCTGCCTCGTAACGTGCTTCCATCTTCATAGCGTTGCAATGCTGCCTTGCTTTGCAAAAAATAGGTAGCTACTATCTTATAGCGTTGCAACACTCTGTCTAGGGATGTTTTCGCCCGTTCACGTCCCTTTGAATCTCGGTTGTTCAAATTAGCTCATAATTGCTCAAAATTAACCCCAAATATCTCGTAACGACTAATTCTACCTCCATGATGCTCAATACCTACAAAATCATCAAATAAACACATTAAACATAATAATGACCTCGATTTAAGATGAGGAAAATAACACATTTTCGGTGCTATCAACTCCCACTAAAGTGTTCTAACATTTTTTTGGGTTTACTTTTACTCAATTTTGTTCTCGCTAATTAAATAACCTAAGTCTAGGTTTTTATCCAAATATAACGTTTATATTTGGATTTCACCTACGATGTCTAGGTGATAAATAAGTTTTAAAACCTCACATCACTCACATATTGCTCATAAAACTAGTTAACAACACTCAATTATTTGGCCATTGACAAGCCCAAAACATACGTCGTTAATAAGCTTCAAACTTGATCAAAAGAAAATTAGTAAATATCGAACTACTCCTATCACTACAAAGACATAGCAACAATGGTAAGTTCGAGTCGATCTGTAGGGAAGTGCCATTTGTTTCATTAAGTTAATTTTCTAACTACAACGGTAAATTAGGGGTTTTGTGTGGAAGAGATATATGCATGAAATTAAAATAAAAAGGTAAATGTAATCTAGAATAGGAGTCTATCAAATTTATAGAGCAAGAGAGAGTTTCTTATGCAATTTCTTTCATTAGGCATCAATTAATTACACTGAATCTGTCAACCCCTCAACCTATTAGAAAGTCTAATAGCCCAATTAGCCAAATTCGATATTTATCAAATTAGCCCTAAGTCAATGTACAAGTCTTCCTTCTTAGCGACATACAAGTTAAAATTGAATTGCCTTACGATAGGGTTCAATTGTTGAGACATACTACAAGCTGGAAAAGCCATATCTTATAACATGATTTATTTGGAAAATATTATATTAGGGAAAACATGCATTTGGTCAGAAAAAGTCTAGACCCTAAACATGCGATCCTAATACATGCAACTAAATCAATCAATATTGCATAGGCTATGACGATATTGAAAACAAGAACTTAATTTGTCCGATCAATTTATAAAAAATCCATTAAGATTCAATCAAATCATCCCAAAGAGTTCATAATAATTCGATTAAATTAATTAGAAAACCTTCCAGAAAATAAACATAGGGCTCTTGCTTAAAAGAAATTAGATAGGAATTACCTCTTAATTCATAGACAAATCTGGGGTACACACCCAATCTGTCAACTACAACCCAAAATAAAAAGAAAAACTAACCTAATGATATAAAAATTTGAAGGGAAAGGAAGTAGATTGAAGTTTAACTTCGACCTCCATAAGTTCAGCCTCCAAAAGTTAGCATCTTTTGAACTAAAACTGAAGAGGAATATTTATAGAAAATCGGCACAGCGTAGCAACGCATGCTGAAACAGTTGAAGGGGAGTGTCAAGGCAGAAGTCCAACGCTAAGGGTAATGCTATCTCGCATGCGCGCTTCGTACTTCGTCCGTCAAAGTTCGTAGCATTGCAACACTTAGCATTCTGTTGCACATCGTTGGGTTAGAGCATTGCATGGTGTTGCAATGATGGCGATGTTCTAACTCCTGACCATTGTGATGCTCGGGGCAGCATTGCAACGCTCCCCTGCATCACAATCTACTGCCTCCAAGCATTGCACGAGCATCAGACCTAGGCCAATTACGAGCGTTGTGATGCTCTGGTAGGGGCATTTTGGTCTTTTCAACTCTTTTGAAGCCAAATGCTCAAATCAACTCCAAATTACTTCAAATTAACCCTGTTATTCACCAAATGATTAATTATACCTCTTGATTGCTCGGTACCTACAGAATAGGGAAATAAACACATAAAATCCGATAACGAGCCCGAATTAAGCTAGGAATAATAGCTCTTTTTGAGAGCTATCAACCATAATCCCCATGTAGGAGGTGTTCTGTAGACCATCAACTTAAATACCCTTGGCCTTAAATAGGATTATATACCGGTTGAATTTGTTACCCAAGTTTTATTAAAAAAAAAAACGGCCTTAGATATGTTTTTGTATCCATAACATACATTAGATATCTCATGATTTAATATAACTGTAAGACCCTAACACTAAATCTAAAGTGGGAGGTTAAATGTAGAGAAGAAAAATCCTAAGTAAGTATAGTGGGGCAAAGGGAGAAAAACATTAATTATCCAAAAAGGTGACCAAAGTCCAAACGCCTATGAACGGCTTAAAACATGTGGGACGTAAGAATGCATGGAGGATGGAAGCAAGAAAATGGCTAAGGGTTGCATACAACCAACGCAAAGGCATACATGAGCCATGCGGACACGGGCAGGAAGCATGCGTCAAGTGAGCATGCTAGGCGCACAGGCCATGCATTGAAGCCAAGCACACAGGCCATGCGCAAAGCGCGCAGTCCATGCATCGAGGACAAGCGCACAGCCTATGCGTCGATAGTGTATGCCGAGCGCCTTGCCTATGCGTCGAATGTGTAAGCGGGCAAGCCATCCTATGCGTCGAAGCGCTGCCGAGTCTGCCGAGTAGCCATGCGACGATGTGCTATGCCAAGCGCACGCCCATGCGACCAAGCATGCTTATGCGGCCAAGCGCGCAAGCGCCTAGGCAGCACGCCTATGCGTCGATGGTCAACACTGTGCGCTCATGCTTAGTAGGCCGAGCAAGCACACCTAGCAAGCCATGCATCGAGGGTGAGTGGCCACCCTATGCATTGGTGATGGTCAACTCATGCGATGGCTAAGTGGGACTTTGATGAAGGAAATGTGAGTTGCTATGCGTTAAGGATAAAAGGTAAGGCTAATTGATGGAAAACTTCAAGGGAAGATGCCAATGGTATACGAGCATAAGTCTTAAACATTTTAAATAGAGAAATGTGTTTAAGTATTTAAGTGATTTAAGTGGCAAAAGAAAGATCACACAAAGTCCTAGTAGGAGGTGGACAAAGGAGATTTCATGCAATTGAAGTCTTATCACCCCAAGTAGGAGGTGGGTGAAGGAGATTTCATGCAAAAAAGGAGATTTTGGCTGCAAGTTGAGACGAGAACAACTCAAGGCTAGGCTGGGTAGACTAAGTGTTGGCAGCTCCAAAGTGAGGAATTTATTCATACCATCACTTAAATCTTGTGTTGAGATCATATTTAGAGAGTTACGTTTGAGTTATTAGGCTGCCAAGTTGATTGGAGATCAAAAGAAACAAAGGTTGCATTGGTGAGGCATTGAGTCAGTCGGACGCACAGCCAGCCCACACCTTATGCGCACGCCTTGCAGCGCTGCGTCCGTCCACGTGCCTCGCTCGACGCATCCCGCGTGCTAGCCCAGCGCAACTGTCTTCCCCATGCGACGCATCATGCCCAGCGCAATGCACGCCCAATGCGTCAACCCCCTGTGCAGTACAGCACACCCACCCTGCCTACTGCCCAAACGCCCAGCTGCCTACCACGGTCCAAATGACCTCTAAAGAGGCTAATTTTTGGATTTTGGCTAAATTGGAGTAGGGTAAGCTGGTGTTTTCATTATATAATGATATTTTGGCTATTTTGACATTATTTATTGATATAGCAAGTATTAATTGAGGAATTTCCTCCATTGATATGGAGGAATTCTCAAGAAAGTATTCTCAAGGTGATTTTAGTGGAAAAACTTACTTGCGGTGAGTGTTTACTTAGTTTTATGCGTTGATATGTGGATAAATTCATATGTAAGTGCATATTGCATGCTTATGATGTTATGTTGTTTGCCATGATATTGTTTGTGAAATTTCTATGGAAACTGAGATTATACCCGGACTACATAAGTTAGCATGCTTAATAAAAGGTGCTTGGCAAGAAAATATAGTTGGCCTCAGTCGGCGGGAAATAATAGTCGGTGATGACCGGTGGGAAATATAGTCAAGTTACCTAAGCATGACTAGCAGGAACAGAATTGTCGATGTGCACATTGGCGGGAAAAGTGGGTTATAGGAAAGTTTCCATAAAAAGTTTTTATGATTGATAATGTGTCCATGATATGAGCATGCCACGTATAGCATGGAACTAGAGGATGATGATTGAATGAATGTAACAGAGCCATCGTCAAACATTACATGCTATTTTAGATACGGAGGCACCATCGGACCATGCAGATAAGAGGTAAGAAAGTTGAAGTATTCTTGATTGCGCTCCGCTATCTGTCGTTGGTGTTGGAAGATCCTGTGCATACTGTGCTAGACATTGATGAGTGCTTCCCTTGAAGTTGCAGCACTGCGTTAAATCTCATCAATGCGCTCCATTGCGACCCCAAATCGATGGTTGAAGAAGTGATGCTGCTGAGAGACAAGTTCTTGGTATTGGGCGAAGAGGGTTTTCATTTCAGCTAGCTCAGCAACAAAGGAGGTGGAGGATGGTTGTGCCTGCGATGTCTTGCCAGCACTGTTTTGGGGTTGGGCAAATGTGCCTTCACCCAAATCATGTGGGTCATCAACTTATGGCGGTAGGGTGGTGGGATGTCGTGATGAAGTTGTTGGTGAAGGTGGGGCTACTGGTTAAATAGGAGAGTTGGGGACAAGAGGAAGGTTGGTAAAAGGTTCATGAAAAGGGGAGGAGGTTTGCGCTGGCGGGCTAGGAGGGCTTGGAGATCTGATGACTAAGGGAAGAGGGTTTATGGGCTCTGGGTCATGCACTGGTGACTCATGAACCCTCTCTTTTCCCTTATCTTCTCTTCGTCTTCTTTTTGGTCTGGGTTCCTGCGGCGCATTCAAATCGATCGCAGGTCTCTTTGTTGGCAGCTCCGAGCAATGTGGGGAATCTTTGAGGAGCATCCTCAGAATTTTGATGTTGATGAGGCCGTGAACATCTGGCATGGGCTCCTCATCAATGCCTACACCCACACTCAGGCATAAACTTGAGACGATCCACCAGGAAGAAGTACTGCCCCCGTATATGCCCCACCAATGCTCTGATCTGCCATGCAATTGACCTTCCCACGTCAATAGGAACGCCGCGAGAAATACAATATGTGACCATCACTCGATCCCTTGATACAGTTCTGTCATGCATTTTTGGGATCAGCCACTTCTTGATCAGATAAACCCAAAGCCTTCCCTCCGGTAGCAAAGACTTAGACTCCAGAGTGCAGATTCCTTTAGGGGAGACTGTATATCCTATGCCTGGTTGCGCTAATACCTTCAGCGCGTCTCTCATCAGTTCGTCTGTAGGATCATCAATGATCTTGTTTCCTTGTGCATCAAGGTTGTCCCTCATCTGATAAAGTTCATTGATGTCCTTTGCGTTGAAGTGTACTGTCTCACCCTTAAAAGTCACCGCATCCCTATTTCCATGCAGATGCCTGCGATAGAAGTCTCGCGCTACTTGAGGCACGATGATGGATGGGCACTGACAGAACGTGTCCCATCCATGTTCCACAATGACGCTTGTGATGAGGTCAAGTAGTGGGGTTGGCGCAGGGTAGAAGCCCATCTCAATCAGCATGTCATCATTTTCCTTTCTTTTAGATGATCGCTTCTTGGCCGACACAGGCTCACTGCTTTCTGCTACATCTTTGCTTCTTGCTTGCGCAAGGCGAGCTGCTTGCCTTAGTATTTTTTCTTGCTTCTTGCGTTGTTCCTCTTTCTCATGTTCAGCGAGTTCTTTGCCCTTACTTTTATACAAACACTTCTTGTTAGCTTTGCGCTTCCTCCTCTTCTCTTCCAAAAACAGTCTTTCCTCTTCTTTATTCTTCCTCCTTTCTTCTTCTTTTGCCTCTCTCTCTTCTCTCTCAAATTCTTCTTCAAACTGCTCAGAGGCCAGCAATATGCGCTGATCCTCCTCGCACTTCCGGATCCCTTCAAGTCGGGCAAGCTCGTTATTGCTTCGCATCTCCTCAAATTCTAATCTTCTTCTTCGATTCCCCTCTACGATGATGAGCTTGCCCTGCTCCATCTTTTCTTGTTTCTCTTCTTCTTCTTTTTTTCTTCTTTCCTCCTCTTCCAATGCTAACATTAAATGTTGAGGGTCGATGCTAGACCCTTACAGTGCATTCTCCCTGCGACGTCGCCTTAGGGGGGTTCCCTCTGTTTCTTCTCCTTCGTCTGCCGCAACCAATTGTGTTGCTTCAGGTTGCGGTGGCTCCATCAATTGCGTTGTTTATCTTCCCTTACAGAGGTCGACTCTCCATCCTTCTCGGGGCATGCAGCCCTCTGCTTTGCTTTTTCTTCTTCTCTTAGGCGCCTTTTCTCCTTTCGACGCAGTCTTCTCTCTTATTTTTCCTTTTTCCTCTTCTTCTTGGCCTCTTCATCTCGTCATCATTCTTTTTCTCTTTGTTCTTTCTTGACTTGTGTGATGCGACGATTCCGCCTTTCTAGCCTTCTTTCCCTTACTCTTCTTCTTCTTCTTGTCTTCCTTCTCGGCCTCACTGCCTTCTTCAATCTAGCTCTCTCTTCCTTCTCTGCCTCAGCTGCCTTTAACTCTTCCTTCTTGGCCTCTTCAGGCAGCAAACCCCCTGCAACCTCCTTCATCGCAATGACAAGGGTTATTAACACTATCTTCGCTTCTCTGGCCTCTTCAACTGCGATCTCATTCTCGTCTCTTTCAATGATCGCAATTTCCTCTTCTTCCATTTTTGGCAAAAATCTCTATGATGATGGCGGCCTCCGGAGCCTTTGGGACCAAAACATCATTCCCTTTTTCTTCTTCTTCTACCACCACTACTCCATCCTTTATTGCCTCGTCCGCCACAACCACCATCTCCTCCTTCGTAGGCAGCAGCTGGTTTACAACCCTAGCTTCGGGCAGTCTACCTCTTTGCTCTAGAGTGATTAGGATGTTGCCAAACACCATCATATCGTCTCGCCTCTTCCGTTCACTTTTAGTGGAGACAAACGGTGTTGGTGTGGGCATGCTCTTAATGCTTCCTCCCCTCTTGAACATAGGAGGCCTAATGGCCAAAGGATTTCTCAAGGTTCTTTCGGTGGGTCTGGGGATAGTACGAGCTTGTCCGGCAAGCCTGAGACTGGTAGCCAGGAATTCTGCCTCTCGCATGGCTACTTGGTCAGGGATGGAAGGTGAAGCAGGTCGGTTTGGTGTTTGGTTGGCCATTGAAACAGGTTGGAAGGTCTGGTAAACTTCGAGATTTTGGGAGAAGAAAAGGTTTTGAAAGAAAAATGTTTAGGGTTATGATTTGCTAGTAAAGAATTTACAAAGACGGAGGAGGGGGGTATTTATAGGTTGGGCCGTGGTAGGGCCCAATGCGATTTGTGCAGCGACTGAACTTGAGCAGCTCAATAGGCGCGTCGTTCCACCTCCCGCATATATGGAATTTTCAGAAAAAGCGTCCTTTCGTCTGCCAAGCCATAATTGTTTGGGGATACGAATCGATTGGCCTTCTTCCCGAATTACCAAACAATATTTTCTTTAATATTTTATTTGAATGGACGCATGATAAGGTATAAGGCATTGTGTTCAATAAGGCAACTGCATCTTTGCAGAGGACAAGAAACAACACATATATCCCCACAACACACCCCTTAACCATGCATTTCTGGAGAATACCTCAACATAGTGCATTTTGCTAAGGACGGGAAAAGGACATATGCGAGCGCAACACATCCCTCAACTCAATACAGTTGAGTTAGATGAACGCAATGCATTCTTAGTTGGTTTGGGATGCGTCCATTGTCATCTTGCTTTCTTGTTGTTAATTGTTTTATTTAACATTATTTATATTTTACACAAAAAAAAAAAATATCAGCGCAACTGTTGTGACTTGCGGTGGTACATTTTTCTTTATTACTCAATCATTCACAATTTAAAGCATACGCACTGATTACCAAAAAAGTCAAAAAAAATTAAAGGCAAGAACAAATTAAATGCACAGAGGTAGATGAAGAATTAAATTCGAAGAGTCAAAATTTGAATTAAATGCATCATTAAAACTAGATTCAGGAATTAAAGAGATAGAATTCAATAAAGCAGAGTAAACGTAGTATTGAGATATGGACCGAAAATTGCGTTGTCTTTGACGATTGCAATCCACATCTCCGCAAGCGGTCAGGCTTGCCTGCTCAATGTCTTCATGGACATTGCTCTTTCCTTGTTGATCCTGGGGCTTCAGAATTGCTGGGTCGTGTTCCAGGTGTCCAACTTCTCAGCTCAGAGGCCAGTTGGCCCACTTGGATCTCCAGATTTCTTATAGAGGACGCCTGTGCTTGCATTACTACATCATTCTTGTCCATGTACTGTTTCAGCAGCATCTCTAATGATCCTCCCAAGGCATTAAATGATGATGATGGTTGCTAGTTATGCGATCTTGATTGCCCCTGATTGTGGTGAAACGGAGGATTTCCTCTGCTGCCCCCTTGTGATTCATTGGCCCCCCTAGGTTGGGATTGCCGCCAAGTTAGGATGGCTCCTCCAGCCCGGATTGTAGGTGTTGCTGAAGGGGTTGTTCTGGATAGCACACACTTGCTGAAGATTCAATGGGAATCCTTCAACTCCGTGAGCCCCTCCACAATTGACGCAACCAATTATGGCCACTTCAGCCGGTGCCATTGATTAAAGGATCGAGGTGACCGTGGCCATCTGCACGGCCAACGTGGTCATTGTCTCCGTAGGGACAATGGCTGTTTCAGCTTTTCTTCTATCGGCACCTCGGTCTTCGTATCCGTCATCTATCCCTCATCCATATTCCGCGAGTTGCGGTCAAGGATAACTTTGGCCTCCGTGTATGTCTTGTCCATAAAACCTCCTGCCACGGAGGCATCAGCAACAGCCTGCGTTGCTCTACTCAGGCCATTATAGAATGTTTCCATCAAGATGAATCGGGAATCTATGCGGGAAGTTGTTCACCAATCTTCTAAATCGCACCCAAGCGGTGCTCAGGGTCTCATTCTCTTTTTGCTCAAAGTTCAACACATCCTTTCGTCTTCTTGTGTTGACAGCTGGTAGGAAGAACTTCTTTATAAACTGCTCAACCAATTGCTCCCATGAAGTGATTTCATTGGGCTCCAGTGAATAAGCCCACTTCTTAGCCTCATCCCTCAAGGTGTAAGGGAACAGATATAACCTAATATTCTCCAGGGTCACGCCAGGTAGGGAGAAATTGCCGCACATCTCGACGAAGCTAGTCAGGTGGGCATGCAGGTCTTCACCTTGCAGACCCCCAAGCTACCCTGTGTTCTGAATCATTTGTAACATGACTGGTTCGATCTCAAAGCGTGCATTCTCCTCGATAATTGGCCTTGAGATTCCAGGCAAAAAATCGTACAGGTTGGGTGCCACATAATTTCGCATTGGGATGTTGCGATCGGCTGCCAGGAATACGGGATCTTGGACCGGTCGGACAGCTCCTCGGTTTACCATTGGCACCACATCGTCGGGATTATCTGCCATGCTGGCTACTTCTTTTTCACCGATTTCTATTCTGGTGTATCCTCGCGCGGAAGGTTCGCTCGATCTTAGGGTCAGCTACGAATTATGGTTCAGCACCAGGATTCATAAACCATCAGGTTGCTTTCCATGTTAAACAGCTAGTACAATGAGATCTGTCCTGCAAAATACCAAAAACCACTCAAACAATAAACCATTAACCAAAGTCCCCGGCAACGGTGCCATAAACTTGTAAACATAAAATGTATCTTATGTCACACAACGCATGGATGATTGTAACGTATTTTGGGATGTATGATATTAAGTGCTCATGATGATGCGATACTACTTTTATTTATGCGTTAATTTGGAATGTTCATGTAGTATGCTCTGCATTGTCACAAGTTTCCTTACAATGGAACCAAGTGTAATTCCACTGCAAGTTTCTCGGTGTGATCCGAGGTCAAACATGGGGAAATGGTGTCGGTTCTTGCAATATGTTCACGGTATATTCGACCAGGTTTTCAATTCTTTACAAAGGAGTTTGTATAGGTAAGTAAATTGCAGTAAAATAAAGGAAAGCAGTAAAGATACGAGAAAACATAAAAATACAATAAACCTAAGCTAGATGTTACAAGATATAGACTTCATGTACAAGATGCTAGGATTAAGGCTGGCTGTGAAGGTTGTGCAAAGACGTGGGATGCGGCGACAAGTCTTATGAATAGAAGAGAAAAGAAAGATAAGTATTACAAACAACACAAGACCTTAATTGGATTTGAAGGTACAAATACTGTTCCGCTCTTCTCTTGGCCTACACCATTTTTGTGATCGGCTGTGTTCCCCACATGTCTGTGGTGAAACAGAGTCTAGCGTAATGAACGCAAGGTTGCTTCCAAGTCTAAAAGTACTACTCGCTTTAGTTAACGCACTCTTCTGACCTTCTCTCGACAGATCAGAATGACATCTTCACTTCTACTCTCACAGATGAGGATGTTGTCTAGCATGCTTTAGCTAAAGGTATTTTATAACTTTAATACAGATTAAGTTCTTGGTGATTCATATTGCTCATCAAGGGATTAAGAAAACATCATGAATAAAGTGACTAATGGGTGAACGAAAACATACAGAAAATGGTAGATGGAATCTATCGAAACATTTAATATTTCTACTAAGCGTTTGATACATGATGTGTGAATGAAGAGATAAAGAAACTATGGAATACAATGAAAGAGAGATGGAATAGATACAAACAAGTGCCAATGTCTTGGCATAGGGTCGATGGAGATCTGCTTGTCGGATATGATGGTTTCGATGGCAGGAAGAGCTTCCCTCTCAGGCTTACTCCACCGGTATCAAGGGTCCCTACACAGAGCTTCGATCGGGTATATGAAAGGTCGGATCTGAGATTCACCTCTCGGCCTTATCTCATTCTTTTACTGGATTTCTTCTCTTCAGCACTCAGCTCAGCTTTTTCTCTCTAAAATCTTGTAGCACTTAGCCCCCTATCCAATAGCATACTTTTCTCTGAAACCAATGGGGTATTTATAGGAGCAGATCTTTGACTCTGGCCTTGTGGTCCCCACTTGATGGTAATTCCACAGATGGAGGG
Organism: Benincasa hispida; assembly: GCF_027475165.1. Taxonomy (NCBI): domain Eukaryota; kingdom Viridiplantae; phylum Streptophyta; class Magnoliopsida; order Cucurbitales; family Cucurbitaceae; genus Benincasa; species Benincasa hispida. The sequence goes on along the minus strand of NC_143489.1, from coordinate 46,143,667 downwards.
ATATTATTCCTTTTATTATGCAATCAGACCATCAATTCTGCACAACCGTTAATTGTACACGTGTCTCAATCCCCCGCTCTCGCGTTGCTCAATTGCATCTTTCGATCATAGGTTCGCATGCGGTGTTTGTTTTTATTACCGTATGCAGTTGAAGCATAGCTTTGGACCGACTGTCGCATTGCGTCGTTACTTCGGTAATCGTTTCTGCATGGTTGATCGACGGGCGCAATGTGACAGAGATGTGTTAATTAGTTTCTCATGAGCCTTGAGCGCAAGTGGTGACTTGGTCTCCTACAAAATAGAGTAAAGTTTGGCTTGTCTTCTATCTTTTTGGTGTTAGTGGGTGTAAGTGCAAACATTTATAATTATTGTCATACTGAGCTAATCTTCATATAATTGGCACATAATTACTAACTTTTGGCCATAATATCTAGATAAGGTGGCATCAATAACTTGTATTTCTACAAGTTATCACCTACATATCATGAGCTCCAACGATATTAGATTAATTGGCTCAAACTTTTTAGACCAAATTAATCAATATTCGTGAACTATGCGTCACACCACTATAGCTTGATATTTGCACTCTCCTTACTATAGATATATTTGTGTCCACTTGATTTAACCATAATCAGTAAGTCGACCCTTCATAGGTAATTCGTAATAATGATTGGGTCAAATGCTATTTTAGCCCTGAAATTACGTCTTGCTCCTTAAGTTCCACTAATCCTCTAATGAACAATTAGATTGTGATCCAATCACTAAACTGGATCCCTCTCGAGCCAATGAAATGGTGGGGCCCTTGTTCAAGACCTGGATTTAGCACTTAAGAGAACAACTTTCCTCTTATCCCTAAATTGAGTTGGCATGAATTCTATCTTACACTCTATGTTCCCAGCTATCTACTCGGTCTTACCCCTGAAATGGGAGGCCTATTGAGTCAACGTTTTTTAGTAAACTATCACCTATGCAAATTTAAGGATAATCTCAAATAAACAAGAGTTAATAGTTAGCTCAAGATTAAAATCGAGTTACCTAGGCCATTTAAGCGAAATAGTCAGTCTTAAACGGTAAACAACATTATAAAGTAAGAGTGACTTATTTCTTAGTCTAATCTTATGACCCCACTTCTCATGTCAATACATGAACGAATTAGAATCACTTCGTTTGTAGCACCTTACAACAAATTGTAACAACTATAGAGCGGGTCGCATCTGACAGTGTTACCAAAATAAGGCACCCAACCTTATTCGTATACTAAAGATCATTTTGACTATTTACTCGAACCTGGTCCACTTTTATGTTTCCACATAAAGTTCAAGTATTCATATAATAGTTATGGATCTTAGTTTATTGGATTTTGTATTTACAAGTGCAATTTACAAATTCAATAACAACTTTATTGAAGAAATGTTGAATAACATCTTTATTGATAATAAAAAATATTTAACTTTACAAATTGTGAGTTTTAGGACATACAACCCAACAGTTTTAACATTGAAATTAGGCACATCTGTGTTATAAGAATTATCTAGCATACAAGGTTAATTGGACAGTAGATATCACAAAAGGGTGATGTCTACCATCTTCATGCCTCCTTTCAAGTTCGAAAGATGAGCTCAGAAGGGGGTGTGACAATATTTGTTAGATCAATTCTACCAAATTCTATTGAAGATAAACCCAATCACACCTAATAGTTCATAAAGTTCAATATAAACAATTTAACATCCTCAAGAATTTGAATAAAACTACTAATCCCAAGGTAGAGAGATTACCTAGCCTTGCATCATCTTCGATTAAAAACCAAAGTTTTAGAAATTGAAAGCAATAATGAAAGGAATTGAAGGAAGGAAGAAAGAATTCTGAAAAATAGATGAAAAATTCTCTAGTTTGCTCTCAATTACGGCTAAGAAATTGTCCCCCTTTTCAGCTGGAAAAGAAAATTTCCTTTTATATCAAGATCACAGCATCGCAGCACTACAAAGATCATTGTGACACCCTTGTTGAAGCAGACCTCGAGCATTGAGGTAGAGGCGCGGTGCTGGTGCAACGTTGCATTGCACGCACTGAAGCTCCATGTACGTTGCTAATCGTAGCTTTGCAATGTTCTGGCCAACATTGCAACACTGCCTCGTATCTAATGTTTTTGTCTTATGGTGTCGCATTGGTGCGTTATAGAGGCGTTGTAACACTGTGTGCTTGTCCCAAAAGTGTTGCCTACTATTTTTCAACATCATGCGAGGGTCGTGGGAGAGTTACAACACTACCCTCGATGGAAAACTTGTAATTTTTTCTGACTTCTTTCAAGTTGATGCATCCAACTCCTATTTTTTAGTCCTTTTTGGCTCATTTTACACCCAAATGAATTTGTTTCTCCTTGGGATTGATTTACCTACAAATTAGATATATTATGCATAAGAACCACTCAGTAATAGTAAAATTAAGGGTATAATATTATCTCTTTTGAGAGCTAACAAACACCCCCAACTTAGCTCTACATCGTCCCGAGTAAGGTCACAACATACAATCATGCACTAAACAAGTTACTATTCAATCTATGAAATGATTTAGAACTCAAGTTTTAACAATATTTCAAGCTATGCAAGTAATCACCTAATAAATCGAATTCAATTACTCATTTGAAACTCAGTGTAAAAGATTCTTTGCAATCAAGATCATGTATCAGTGAAATCTAAGGCCTTGGAATTTTTTAAAATCAAAGAAAACCCATAAATGTTTTATCAAACTCTCATTTCATCGTCCCTCTATTCTAGCTCGGTTATCTACTTAAGACATACCAATTTTGCAAAATAGAGAGCAACTCCTAGCCAAGGGTGCCTAAAACTCACACACACAAAACTTAGAAAGCATCGATTTTATCTAAAGGGCTAGCTTTCACACTCAACCATCGGGAACCTAACCACTCTTTTCTTGGAAGGCCCTAACTTGACACGGCGAAGGTAGCTCTTTTTACCTCTATCCATGCACATACACACATTCTATATATTTTTTAGAAGCAAGCCGACAATTGCCTCATTTTTTCTTTTAGCAAATTTTTTTCTTTTCTTTATTTTTTCGATCACACACTAGGCTCGTTTCTTTTTTTTTTTTCCATTGTCTAGCTTTGCTCTAAGGCACTAACGGTTACTCCTAAGCCAAAAATGGGCCTTTCGAGGTGATAACAAAAATCCAATAAGGATAATTTATTTCTATGATTCCTAGGATTTTGAAAAGTTTTTTAGCCTAGGTTCATTATGCATGGGTTTTCATGAAAAGACTTTTAAAATGAGCTCAAAATCATGAAAGCATTTCCCCTTCTTTGAAAGAATAAAACTTAATGAATGCATATTCAACTTTCATTGAAAAAAAAATGAAAAACAGAGCGAATAGATCATGCAATGCACATCAAACAATCAGACATTCACTTATCCAGAGATCCTTATTCCTATTCATAACAACAAATAATTAGAACCACAAAATCCGAGCTCGGATGCTAAAGGGCTATTTAGAGATACCAAGAATAAAAGAATCAATGAATCTATCGCTTGAAGGAACCTTGAGGTCCATTATGGAGGCAGGATCGATCTAAAATTTATTGTTTATAGAATTGGAAATTTACAGTACAAAAATAATTATGCATTAACAAAAGAAATACAACATGCTTCCTTAGAAAAAAAAAATAGAGAGAAAGGGTTCGATCAAACTTACCCTTGAAGAAACCAATTTCTTCACAAAATCCCTCCTCGAAAAGTCATGATCAAAATGACCATCACCACAAGTGAGACCTCTGTATTCTCTTTTAGGTAGAGAATCCACAGAAGTGTGTGTGCTCTAAGTTTTGGGTGAGGGAGAGAAAAAAATTTTAGAGAGGAAGAGTTCTCTGTGATAATTCGTGGAATCCAAAGCGAACGTACTCCAAAAAAAATTTCTATAAATCTTCTGTGAAGAAGATGATAGTTGGTCAACGTCGAGTTTACCGTCGCTCGTTTACCCATGCCTACGCAAATAATATTTATAAATCACTGAACTAACTATTTATACTAACTGGTAGTACAATTGGCAAGTCTGGGGTCGAACATTAGGGAAGTGCAGAAGATTAGTTCATTGAAGCTCGTTTTTTAGTTAAAGTGATAAATGGGTAGGGGGTTGGTGTGGATTGATAATTGAAAGTGCATAAAATAATGTGCAAGAAAATAAAAGGTTAGAGGAATGGATTTACCCAATGTAATTTAGATCATTGACCCAATTTATGACTTAAATTCTTGTTTATGCTTAGCCCAATTGATTGAAATCCCAACCAATGATCATATTGTTGGGATGGTACTAGCACATAGTAGAAGCGACGAGGATCGATAAGCACTCTAATTGATTAATTTTGGCAAAAATAAAAACATGATCAAACAGAATATAATGGGTTTCAATACATACCTTTGAAGAACCGTTGAAATCTTGATTTTCAGTAGCAAATTCCTCCAAATCTTTGTGCAGACCACAAGATCTTCCCTACTAATCTTTTGGTGCTCTAGATTGAGTTGTGGGACTCAAAATAAGCTAGAATCAAAGGAAATTTGGAGAATGTTCACTGCAACAACCCAAAATGAAGAACATCTTCTTCTCATGAATTTTCAGCCAAAATTCTATTGGTTGCAACCTTCCAAAATCACTCCAATCTCTTCAATATATTGTAGATTATCATGCAAAGAGATTTGCTGCATGGGATGTAGCTCATGCTTGGAGTTATGGAAGGTTGAAGATAATGGGTTCTTTGTGAGCTAGTTGAAGATGAAGTTGAAAAATCCAATTTTTCATTTTTTGTGTTTTTCTATTTCCAAAATCCAATTTTGATTTTAAAATCATAATTGATTTCTAAAATCAAAATTTATTAATTTTACAAATTAATTTCATAAATTAATTTTCTAATAAATTTAATAAATAATCATTTAAACAATTTAAATAATTCTAATTAATTTAATATCCAATATTAAATTAATTTTACACAAATTCATCTTCATATATTTAAATCATATTTAAATATATTTTCTCCAATTCCGTTTGATTCTAATTTGAACGTTTCAAATTAACTTATCACACTACTCTAAAGCTAATCCATTTCCGAGCTAGTAAGGGGACCTTGTGGACCAAAAGATCATGGGCTCCAACGATCCGAGATTAAACGGTTAAACTCGATAGACCGATCTAACCCCCATTCGTTAACTAATGGGTCACTCCACTAAAGCCCATAGTTGAACTCCCCTCACTGTAGATATATTATGTCCACTCAATATAACCATGATTAGTAATTCAACCTTTCACAGGTTGTTCGTAATAACGGTTGGGTCGAATCTCTGTTTTACCCCCAAAATTACCTCTTGTTCCTTAAGTCCCCACTGATCCCCTAATGAACAATTGTTTTGTGATCAATCAACAAAATCGAGTCCCACTTAGGCCAATGAGAGGGTGGGGCCCCTTGTTCAAGACCCAGAATCAGCACTTAAAGGAATAACCTCTCTACTATCCCTAAAAGCGGGTAGGAGTGAATTTCGTCTTACACTCTATGTCCTCAACTATCTATTCGGTCTTACCCCTAAAATGGGAGGTTTATTGAGTTGGCGTTGTTGAGTCAACCCTCACCTATGAAAATCTAGGGATAGTTCTAAATAAACAGAAATTCATAGTTAGCTCTAGATTAAGATCAAGTTACCTAGGTCATCGCTTTGAAATAGTCAGTCTTAAATAGTAAACAATGTTATAAAGTAAGAGTGACTTATTTCGTGGTCCAATCTTGTACAAACCCTTTTGCACAAGGACACCCCTATTTCTCATGTCCCAACATGAACAAATTAGGATCACTTCATTTGTAGCATTTTACAACTCCTTGTAACAACTACAGAGCAGGCAGCATCCAAAAGTGTTACTAGAATAAAGTACCTAACCTTATTCATATACTATAGATCATTTTGACTATTTACTCAAACCTGATCCATCTTTATATCTCCACATAAAGTTCAAGTACTCATCCAATAGTCAAGGGACTTTTAGGTTTATTAGATTTCTGTTAAAGCAAAACATCTATTCAATAACACCTTATTGAATTTTCAGAATAAGATCCATTGTTTACATACCACGAGTTTTAGAACATAAAACCCAATACTAATTATCTAATTAATTAAAATCCATAGAAAACAAATCCGCTCCATACAAATTAACGAATCGCATTAAGTTTTAGGGATTACACTAAGATGAGTGTTTAACTTCCAACGTCTAATTAAACAATCAATACAGTTTTTCTCTAGGTTACTAGGAGCAATCCTTTTTGCCTAACTAACCTATTGCTTCCAATGGGATTAACTTATAAATATGTGCCAAATATTATAAGTTAATCACAAAGCATTAGAATCACACAAAAAAATTATTGGGCATTAATCAACAATTAAAATCATGCAAATCATTAATATAAATTCAGATCAAAACCCATAGATAAGTTTGTATACATCAATAAATCGAAATCTCACAAAATTACATCGAGTTCCTTTGAGTCCCTAAACTAAGAAACCAAAATCTTACCTTCCTATGGCGGATGAGAAGCTACAATCCGACATTACTCAAAAATTACTAAAGAAATCCACAAAATACAAAGTGGAAGAGAAAGAAGAGGGGAAATTTGGCTGGAGGCCAAATGTGGGCAAATAAATATATATAGGGGTTGGTTGTAGTGTTGCAATGCTGCAATTAACGTTGTAATGCTACCTTGCGAACATGTTTGTTATAATGTTCGTAGCATTGCAACGCTATCTTGTCTCGCCCAAAATAGGTGGCTACTACCTTATAAGGTTATGCAACGCTCGTTTGAGCATTGCAATGCTCCATCCGGGGGTATTTTTGTCCGTTCACATCCTTTGAAGCTCGGTTGCTGAAATTAGCTCCTAATTGCTCCAAATTAACCTTAAATAGCTCGTAATGACTGATTCTACTCCAAGATGCTCAATACCTAAAAAAGCATCAAATAAACACATTAAACATAGTAACGACCTAGAATTAAGAAGAGGAAAATAACACATTTTTTGTGCTATCAAATACCCCAACTTAATTCTTGATCGTCCTCGAGCAAGGTAGAATCACATATTAATACAGAAAATTATGCTTGCTCAATCACATAGGTCATTACTCTAGTCTCAATAGTTTATAAGGATCGGATTTGCAATAAAAAATATAATCAGATGACAATCAATCAATGAAGCAAGTTTTAAAAATGATTCTAAACTTTTCATGCATAAGTGAGTCAAAAGCCCTACTAATTAAGCTCGCAAAGCCCAGAACAATTTTATAGGGCCCTCAATTCATTTTTCCCCTACACTAGCTCGAAGGTTCAAGAGCTAAGCTTCCTCAACTCAACTTTGTAATAACACACTTAAGGAAACCAAACTTTTATTTTATTTTATTTTATTTTATTTTCTTACACAAAAGAGGAAACCTTATCTAGACACATCACCTTTGTTTTGGCTTGCCCACACAGGTGTCATGCTAGTCATCCAACTCTGAGCAATGTCTCCTAACAAGGTGCCAGAGCTTACTCATTCCTCAGAGGGAAACTATGGGTGTCATAGCCATCCTAGGTTAATCATAACTTAAGAAAGAGGAGTAATCACCTTTAAAAATAACATACAAACTTACTTTTACTTTATTAATACTCTACCTTTTACAAATTTGCTTTTTACATACTCTACACTTGGCTCTTACAATACAAAACAAGAGTCTGGCAAAAACTTAGGCAAGCATTACTAGGTTGAGCTTCTAGTCACTTAACACGTATCACCGAGGCTTTCAGGGTGACAACAAAAATAGAAGCCCCATAATACGACTCTAAGCATGCAAGTTCTAATTTTGTTGGACAAGGGACTTAAAGATACATGAGAGATAAGAAAAAAAATTTAAAACAGGCCAAAATCATGATCATGCTCTTTAAACATAGTTTCATGCAAACCTAATTATAAAAAGGGTGTGTCATCAACTACTTCATCATAACAAAGCAAGCAAGAGAGCAAGCAAACAAATTTAGCACACAAACATCGTCTAAGCATAGTGCTTAAGGACATCAACAACGACCACAGACCCCACCCCCAACTTAAAATGATACATTGTCCCTAATGTATTTTCAAATAAAGCTCAATAAAATAAAATAGTCAATGGAACAGAAAACCTCCCCTGATGATGTTTCTGCACATGGGATGGTGGTAAGAGGGTTGCGTTAAATCGATCTACTTCTTCCTTAAGGAAAGATCCTACAAAAGAAAAAATAAAGAAAGAAAAACTCCAAAACAAAACCTACAAAACAAAAAAACAAAGTTAGCCCACTAAAAAGGAAGAAAAAAATAAAAATGAAAAATGAAAAGAAAAGATAAAACCGAAGGCACATAGTAGAAAGAGAAGACTAGCCTCAATCGAAATCTAGAGAGTCTGGATCCCTATGAAGACCACTCTGAAAATCGATGCTAGCTTAATAGACACGGTTCTCCTCAGTAATGAAGTTCACAATTCTCCCATATCAAGTGTTGTTAGTGTGTAGCCCATGTGTTGGCTTTGTGTTAGGTGTGGAGGTAAGCCATGGGCATTGGCCTTACTTATTTATTAAGGTTAGTTAGGCTCTTAAGGAAGCCAAGTGTGGCTGAGTGAGGAGAAGACACGCATTCAGATGTGCACGCCAAGAGAAGCTATATTAAGCGTAAGTAACCCTATGCGTGGACAAAGCATACAACAACTAAGTCTTGTGAGGTTAGTATGCATGCGGCAGGAAGGTGTTGAGCATTGCCGAAGAGAGGATGCATGGCTGATGGGGCTATGGCATTGGCTCGGGACTGGGCATTTAGTCTAGCACATACACGCGAGGGGAATCGATGGCATGGTTGTGCATTGAGGTGTGGTGTGCGGACAAGGCCTTAGAGGTTAGCATGTGATGGGGGCTGTGGCAAGACAAGCCTTAGGCATTCAAGCAAGCAATGGCTTGGGCGATGGCTGGATGTGCAATGATTAAGCTTGGCATGCGATGAGTAGAGCTTACATTGGTCAGGCTTTGCAAAGCTGAAAGGGCTGGAGTTGTGATGATGATTGAAGCTGAGAGGAGGCCAAGGCACAAAGCGTATGTGTTAGAGTAGGTTTGCGTGAGAACTATGGTATGCGTTGAACCTAGTTGAAGGCATGACTTGATAGTAGGTGAAGTAATCAGTCTTAAACTATCGATTAGGATCAACGACTGTCATAATCTCCTAAACTAAGCCCACTTGAGTTGGAGGTATCCTGCTAAGCATTTATGATAAACGATGGTGGGTAGTATAAAAGGGAGGATGAAATTCAAAAGGTCAATTTGAACAATTCATCCATGAAAATTGAGAGTTCTTGGTGTTGTTGGAAAGGCCTTTAAGTCTGATTTTAGAGGTATGCTGCCAGAAGAAGATCTCACCGAAATAAGGCCGGAGAAGAAAGAAAGTGACAAGAGGTTCAGTTCACGGGTGATTCTGAGCCATCGATGAATAACTAATGATTAGGACGAATCATAAAGAGTTTTAAGTTGAAAGTTTAAGGTAAGCTTCTTAAGACAATTCTAAACAGGTTTGTAGAAGGAAATTTCTTGATATGAGCTTTAGAATTTGAGTTATTAATGAAGTAATTCGTATCGAGAATTCTATGAACAAGCAGGCAACTGCTTGGGTTGAGTAAGTTGGCAGCTCATAGTAGACGCACGGGCAGACGAAGGGTGGAGCACCCCTATGCATTTAAACTAATGGTTGGGCTTAGAAGACTTGAGTTGTGGACTAGGACGCATAGGTGCCTATGTGAAAGACCATGTGCGACTGAAGGAACACTTAGAGCAAGTGTTGGTTACATAGTGAGAATGCATTTATGAGGTGTGTTGCGCGCATAGCGAGAACCTAAATCTCAAGGAAATTTCTAAGTGCTTGACCTATAGCCAGGTATGTATTTGAGTGAAGGTCTTCTAGGGGAAGGCTAAACGCAAGCTTAATTAAGAGTTAATCTCAAAAGGGAGACCATTGCTAGTAGCTAAATATACGTTGTTGTGTCCACAGGATTGACACCATTGCTAGAAGCATATCAATCTTTAAGGAGTAGCCCTAAAGTTGTGAGTGACTAAGTATTTATAATGTTTTTAAGAATCCATGATTTTAAGAAAGTTTATTCTCATGCTAGCTATTTTACAAAGTAGTTTTTCTAAGCAAACTATGAGTTAATGTTTTCCAAACGCATGCCATGTATGAAAGAATGTTGTAAAACTATTTATGTGTATTTATATACATAAAGCATGCGTTAGAGCCTTTGAAGACATGTTACTATGTGTTTAGGTATATGTGCTTTAAAGAGTAAGTCTTAGTATGACTAATGTTACTCCAAGCTCGATAATGAAGGACTTGGAGAAGGTATCCAAGCTATAGTACCTAAGGTATGATGGTACTTAGTTATAACCACATGCACGTAGGTAGTTTGACGTCGAGAAATTGAGCAAAAGAGTTCTCTCTTGACTAAGGCTTGATGGTGGGATTTAACCATAACAGGGTTACTCTCAACTAAGGATCAGTTTAATGTTTTATGATGATAACAGCTTTACATGTTTAATGCTTGGAAAGTTTACATTTCAGTACAAGGCTACTGTAAAGACTTATGTTTCAGTATGATCTCTTTAATGAGACTTAAGCATGAGAACTTGTTTTCTTTCTTAAGTCACTCACCGAGCTAGTAGCTCACCCCATTTTTAAATGTTTTCTTTCCCCAAGTAGCAGCCAAATCCCTTGAAGATAGCTCTGCATCTACTCTGCCACATAAGGTCAAGAGTTCTAGTAAACCGTCAACTAGGTGGTTAATGTAAATATTCGTACACATGTTGTAGTTGTTGCATGCAGGGGCTAAGAGTTTTGAGAGTTGGGACTTATGAAACTTGTGTTGTAAATTTTGTAAATGTTTTGTGTTTGATGGTTAATGTTTGTTTGGCCTTAGTGGAAGCCACTGGGTTTGAGTTTGCATATTGTTATCAGATTTTTTAAATAGAATTAGTAAGCAGTAAGTGTCATAAAAGGATTGATAATTGCTGCAGTCATATCCTTTCCTAGGCTAAGAAAGTAATCTGGAAGGAGGTGTGACAGGGGTTGAACCTCAGGAAGCGCGAAAGATTAGTTCATCGAAGCTCGTTTTCAATCAAAGTGATAAATGGGAGGGGGGGTTAGTGTGGATTGATAATTGAAAGTGCATAAAATAAAGTGCAAGAAAATAAAAGGTAGAAGCGCAATTAATCAACATATCTTAGCTTAGAGGAATGGATTTACCCAATGTAATTTAGATCATTGACCCAATCTATGACTTAAACTTCTTGTTTATGCTTAGCCCAATTGATTGGAATCCCAACCAATGGTCCTAATTATCTAATTAATTAAAATGCATAGAAAATAGATCTGCTCCATACAAATTAATAAATCGCATTACATTAAGTTCTAGGGATTACACTAAGATGATTGTTTAATTTCCAACGTCTAATTAAACAATTAATATAGTTTTTCTCTAGGTTGCTAGGAGCAGTCTGTCACACCCCCTCCCAAGCCTTGTTACTCAAACTGAAAGAGGATGTGAAGACAGCCAACACCACTCTTTTGTGATATCAACTGCCCGACCTTATCAATTTAAAAGCTAGGTTATTATAACTCATCAATGATTGTAAATAATTATACTGTGTTATGTGCTTTAACCTAACTATCCTAATGACATCCAATTAATATGATCCGAGTCCCGCCCTGTGAAATAATATTAATTCAAACCTCTAGAGGCTTTCCCAAATGATCCGTTTTCACAACCTGGGGTGGGGAAAAAAACAAAACATGGAAAACGTGAGCTATAAGCCCAATGAGTGGTGCCTTTATAAGAAATCAAACTTTGACTTTAGAAATTCATTTTTGGGAAATACAATTCCAGAAACAATCATGAATCACATAATATAAAATGTAACCTCCCCATCCTGTCAACTGGATATTCTTGGCATGATCATGTAATCCCAACCCCGGGTATTCTCCGCGAATAACTCGCAATGACTGATGTGGAATCAATATCAGCACCCTGTAACCCGTCGAATGTGTACGTGTCGACATTTCCTGTTAGACATTTTGGGTATGCTGACAATCCTAGCCAGATACCCTTGTAATTCCAGCCAAGCTTCCACAAAACATGTTAACAATACCTCGAGTACAAATCCAATTCCCAATACAAATACAAATGCATTATGAGAATAATACAACAATAATCAAATACAGACAACACATTTTCTGATCATGCCAACATTTCAAATATAACCTATATACATATCATACATATCATACATATATATATATAGAAATTAATCATACAAGCAATGGAATAACCACTCACAGTTCCTCCTGTTCTGTTCTTTAAGAATTCTTTTAGGCAACTCCTTGCCCCGTTCCTTGGATTCTTCCTTTTTCTAAGAATTTCAAGTTAATCCATTATTTCTTCAATAATCTTAATTTATTCACAAATAACCTTAAAAATCATAATAACCAGCTTGTCCACTTAAAATAACCCAAAAATAGGCTGTGCTATTCCAAAATAGCTTCTTAGAGGTTATTTTAACAAGTTGGTAGGCGCTTGTGTAACGATAAAAACACATGGACAATGTGAATATGATTTATACAAGCTCATGTCCTCGGCAATGGCGCCATAAACTTGTAACGCTATTTTTATATCTTTATCTTTAAGCATGTGGACAAATATGAATTTGAAGTGTTATATACGCTCAAGTGCTTGCGATAAAGAGAATTTTTATGCGATACTACATCTAAATATATGGGTTGATTGCAATATTCTCGTAGTATGCGATGGAGTAGTGTGTGTCACAAGTTTCCTTGTGCTGAAACCAAGTATAATTCCAACGCAAGTTTCTCAGAATGATCCGAGGTCGAACATAGGGATGGTTTTCGTTAATGCGCTACTTATGTGATACATGCGACCGGTTTTTAACAATGAGTAAATAATGTTGATTTATACAAAAATGTAAATTGCGGTGAAAGTAAAAATGCGTTAATAAAATAAATCCTAAACTAATATGATACACGATACAAGATACATGATACATGATACTGAGGTCGAGAACTAACTGTGAAGTTGTACAAAGAATCGATGTATGCGATGGCAAGTCTTTATGAACAAAGCAAAAAGAAAGAGTAAATAGTAAAAGCATCGTAAGTTTGTCAATTACGTTAAAGATGCAACTCAGGTTCCACTTTCCCTTGGCGTACACCTCTCGGTGATCAGCCGCGTTCCCATATCTCTATGGTGAAACAGGGATGAACGTGATGAACTCAAGGTTGTTTCCATCTCTGGAAACACTTCTCGCTTTAGTTAACGCATTCTTCCAACCTTCTCTCAATAGGCGGAATAACATCTTCACTTCTGCTCTCACAGGTGAAGATGTCGTCGAGCATGCTTTAGATAAACTTAATTATTTCCTTAACACAAATTAACTCACTCGCTTAATTCTTGTTATTTACCCATGGGATTAAGAACACATCATGGACAAAATGGATTATGGATGTACGGAAAGAGACAGAGAGATGACAATGGAAATTATCATAACATTTAATTCTAAAATTAAGTGTTTGATACGTGTTGTGAATGAAAGATTAGAGAAGATGAATACAGATGATGAAATAAAGATTAGAAACAAATACAGAAAGAGTGTCAACGTCTTGACACAGATCCCGAACGGAGATTATGCTTGCCGGAGTGTAGAAGTGGTGGAGAGGAAAGCTTCCCTCTCAGGCTTGCTTTCCCGGTAGAATTGACTTTCGCACAGAGCTTCAACTACGGGGATCGGAATAATTCTCTGCTCGGAGACTCACCTCTCGGCCTTGTCTTGTGGTTCTCACAGATTTACTCTGGACAGTCGCTTCAGACTAGCTCTCTCTCAGAATCAGTATATGCACGTCTCTTGTATTCAGGTATGTTTTTCAGTGAATTTGAAGAAGCTATTTATAGACAAGGCTTGGCTCTTCGTATTTGTGGTCCCCACTGTATAGTTATGGTAGTTCCTGAAATGGCGGAATGAGAAATTCCTTCTGTTATGCAATCAATCCATCAGAAATGCACAGCTGACAGCCGTACACTCGTCAGAATCTTTCGCAATTGCATTGCTCTTTACATCTTCGATCTATCACCGCATGCGGTGTTGTTTTTTATTACCGCATGCGGTTGCAGTTGCATTGATCGCTAGAGCTCTTGATCGATTGTCACATGCGCCGTCATTGCGTTGATCATCTCTTCATTCTTGATTGATGGGCGCAATGCGACGTAGATGCATTGTTTATTTTATCTTTGAGCCATGAACGCAATGCGGTGATTGATTTCTTGCAAAACAGAAACTAAAACATTCTATTCTACCATCGAAATGGTGTTAGTGGGTGTATTGACGACATTTTATAATTTTCGCATTTCTTAGCCAATTTCTATACTATCGATGCAACTTTTCTTTCTTTTAGCCGCAATATCTAAATAAAACAGCATACGAGTTATTCGTCCCAAGCCTCCTATTTATAAGCGTCCAAAGTCTCCCCGAGCTCGACACCTCCTGCTTGTTGCATGACCATTCATCCTCTCTTTCTGTTGCCAATGCAACTTCTTGCCACAACGACACTGAAGTGTCTTCCTTTCCCTTAGCCAACCTATAAGTCCCTCATTGCATGCCTCCTCAGTCGTCCACCTCAATTGCATCAGATCTTCGACCTCCCTAGTTCACTACATGTCCGGACGAGCTGGTACTTCTAACTTGTCCTCTAAGTTCTACTTCATCAACGCATACACCCCTTAACTTGGTCGCGTACTTGCTTGGCCGCACAACTTTAGACCTTATCAGCCCATAGGTCTCTTATCAACGCATCATGGATGCCATACTAACTCTCATGACATCGCAAGTCCTTTCTTGGCCGCATACCTTTCTTCTCTTGCATGGCTTACCCTTGGCACATGCACTCAACTAGGCCTATGTTCATCAAAATCTTCCAATGCATACCACTTGCTCCAGCCTCATCCCATGCGCCCACATGCCCTTGGATGCCATTGGCACATAACATATCACCAATGCATACCAACCCTTGGGTCAAGCTAGGTCTCAACTCAACGCCTCATGGTTTGTCTTAACATGGCCTAGCCTCTTGCTAACCTATACTTCATGACTAACGCCCGTATGCCCTTGTTGTTTGCTAACACCCTTAGTCTCTTGTTCAAGACTAACAGAATTTGACCTTGCATGTCTTATGTACCGCCAGCCCAATCAATGCATGAACACTTCACTATATGTCTATGATCGCCTGGCTCATCGTCTAGTTCATCGTGTCGCTCTTGTGCTCATTGCCTAGCTCATCGTGTAGCTCTTGCGCTCATTGCCTAGCTCATCATCTAGCAATCTCTTGCTATCGCTCATCATCCAACCCTCTCACTGTCACTCATCGTCTAATGCATAGCCCAATTGTATAGCGCGTCTGCTTATTGTGTAGCGTCATTTTCTAGCGCTTGTGTTTAATGCCTATCGTTTAGCACTTGCATCTATCATCTAGCATCCAAGCCCATCATTTAGTGTTATCATCCAGTGCCATCGTCTAGTGCTCATACCTATCGTGCAGTGCCATCGTCTATCATGTAGCACCATCGCCTATCGTGTAGTGTTATCATCTAGCGCATCGTTTAGCACCGCATGTAGCTACACGATTGTTCGCGTGTGCGCAACACTTCAACGCACAACGCCCACGACTGTGGGCATTTGTGCTTGCGTCTATCCCATCCCTTGATGGTCTTCCTTGCTGCTTGCTTACGCACTTCTTGCCATCCCCACGCATGCATCCTCACAAGCTTAAAGCATGGTCGCTCTTGGCTTCCACGCCTAACCCCCCATAACCTCTACCAACTTGGCCAACTAAAACAAGCGTACAACATAATCCTTATGTCAGCCAAGCCATTTCTCATGCGTCCCTCATGGCTTTGGTTAGTCTTAATGGTTGGCCACATGCTCTAATATTCAATCAAATTTTTGTTACTTACCATTTTACTTATTCAAAGTTTCGAGTTCAATCCTTAAGATTTACTTTTAATAACTTAAGGTGTTCTCCTCTTCTTAACTTTCCTTCTAAGTTACTTAACCACTCAAGCTTTAACTCATGTTACCTAGATTAGGTTCAGAGTTTCACATAGTCCTTTTTGCCTAACTAACCTATTGGATTAACTTATAAATATGTGTCAAATATTACAAGTTAATCACAAAGCATTAGAATCACACAACAAAATTATTGGGCGTCAATCAAAAATTAAAATCATGCAATTCATAAATATAATTTTGATCAAAACCTGTAGACAAGTTTGTATGCATCAATAAATCGAAATCTCACAAAATTACATTGAGTTCCTCTGAATCCCTAAACTAAGAAACCAAAATCTTACCTTCCCATGGAGGATGAGACGCTACAATCTGACATTACTCAATAAATTACTAAAGAAACACTCAAAATACAAAGTGGAAGAGAAAAGAGAGGGAAAATTCGACTAGAGGCCAAAGATGGGCGGATTTTTTTCTGACATAAAAGGAAGAAATATATATATAGGGGTTGGTCGCAGAGTCGCAACACTGCAAGCAGCGTTGCAATGCTTCCTTGCGTGCACGTTTGTCATAATGTTTATGCATTGCAACACTACATTTAGCATTGCAACGCTACCTTGTCTCGCCCAAAATAGGCAGTTATTACCTTATAGGGTTACGCAATGCTCGTTTGAGCATTACAACGCTCCGTCTGGGTGTATTTTTTTCCATTCACGTTCTTTGAAGCCCAGTCGCTCAAATTAGCTCCTAATTGCTCTAAGTTAACCCCAAATAGCTCGTAACGACTGATTCTACCTCCAAGATGCTCAATACCTACAAAGTAATCAAATAAACACATTAAATATAGTAACGACCTAGAATTAAGAAGAGGAAAATAGCACATTTTTTGTGCTATCAATGGTCACCCCTCTAATTGTCCCCCACTCACTACATGAGTTTAGGAGAGAATTAAGGGAAGGGAAGTTATTTCCCCTCCTTTAAATTAAATTAAATTAAATTAATTTTATTTAAACAAATATATTATATATATATATAATAACTAACTTATTGTATATATAACTATATGTTATATCATATATAATGCATAACCTATAGTTTAATATTGTATCAAATACAATGTAACCTATAGTTGTAATTCTCTCATTAATGCATGGTATTTAATATAAATCTCATTTATACTATATTTAATTATATGAATCCAATTCACATTATTAATATTGGAATCATATTCAAATATTTATTTCCTCTCAATTAAACTTTATATTATAATCTAGTATAATTAAGTTAAATTAATAATATCACATATAATTAATTTCCTCAATTAATATAAACAATTCAAATTAAACCAAAATTGATTCTCATAAATCTTTATTGAGCTATAGAGGGGCCTTATAGACCTGTAGATTGAAACTTCAATAGTACATGAATAATTAATTAAACTTCTTTAATTACATTATTCAATATCCATTAACTGTCGGTCACTCCACTAAAGACCTACAGTTGCACTCTTTGCATTACAGATATATTTCTGTATCCATTGGATATAACCAGTCAACAGTGTGATGACCCTCCATAAATTGTTCGTAAATATAACTGATCCAAAATTACCGTTTTTCCCATGTAGTTACATCCAACTTCTTAAGTACCACTGATCCCTCTAATGAACAATAAGTTAAGGAAAATTCATTAAAATGTTTAAATGTGACTACTTGAACTTGTTCATATTTCATAAACAAATGTTGTTTATGAGCATAGTTATAAAAAGAAGACTTAGACTAGAATCAATAGCCAGATTGTCTAGGTTAATGAACCCCTAGGTAGAACATTCAGTGTTAGATTGTTGGGGTAGATGCTCTAAAGTCTCGAGTCTTGTAGTTTGTAAACAGTTTGTACAAATGCTTGTGTTGTATAATATATGATATTTACTTCACAACTTGTATTTTGCTCAATTGCATGCTTTATTTGCTTTACCACAAACCAATAAACTTAAAATCCATGGTTATTTATATCTAACTTAAGCATGGATGTAGCGCCACACACCTTCTCTTGGTCCGAGAGGTATTCACACATAGTTGAACTATGTTGTATTGTTCATTAGAGAAATTAGTGGTACTTAAAGAGTTAGATGTAACTATAGGGGGGAAAAGGTAAATTGGCCTAGCTGTACTTACGAGCATCTGTGAAGGGTCAACGTACTCATGATTGGTTATATCTGATGGACAGAGAAATATATCTGTGGTAAGAAGAGTTCAGCTGTTGGTCTTTAGTGGAATGCCTGACAATTAACGGATGGTGGATCTCGTGGCTAAAGAGTTTAGTCAGCTATTAACAGACCGTTGGAGCTTCAAGCCACAGGTCCATTAGGTCCCCTGGGTAGCTTGGATAAAGTCGATAATCAGTATTTGGGTTAATTTGAAATGTTCAAATTGACAAGAGGAAGTTCTATTATATATGATATAATTGGACTGGTTAATTATATATGATATAATTGGCTAAATGTATGAGATACATTATTTTGGAGAGAAAGTTCATATAGTAGGTCGATTCCACCTCAAGAGTTGTGGGAACCTTCATGTAGTGAGAGGGTTGCGAACCCACCCATTCGCTATCTGGGTTTCACGGAAATCCTTGCTATGATAGCAGATGGCGACGTTGAGGATCCGTTGTATTATCAAAAAGAAATGGAGGATTTTAACCGGGATGAATGGGTCAAAGCCATGGATCTCGAGATGGAGTCGATGTACTTCAACTCAGTATGGGATCTTGTAGATCAGCCTGATGGGGTAAGACCTATAGGTTGTAAATGGATCTACAAGCAAACGGGGTGCAGATGGGAAGATACAGACCCTCAAGGCTCAACTTGTGGCAAGTTATACCCAGGTAGAGAGAGTTGACAATGAGGAGACTTTCTCGCCTGTTGGCATGTTAAAGTCGATCCTCATCCTCCTGTCCATTACAGTTTATTATAATTATGAGATCTGGCAGATGGACGTCACGACGGCCTTTCTGAATGGCAATCTTGAGGAGACCATTTACATGGTGCAACCCGAGGGATTCATAGCCCAAGGTCAAGAGCAAAAAGTTTGCAAATTGAGTCGGTTCATTTATGGGCTGAAACAGGCATCTCGATCTTGGAGTTTACGGTTTGATACTGCGATCAAGTCGTATGGCTTTGACCAAAACGTTGATGAACCTTATGTTTACAAGAAGATCATGAACGCTTCAGTAGTATTCTTAGTGATGTACGTAGACTATATACTACTCATTGGGAATGATGTAGGTCTACTGATTGTAGTTAAGAACTGGCTAGTGACCCAATTCCAAATGAAAGATTTGGGAAAGGCTCAGTTTATTCTTGGTATACAAATCTTTCAGGATCATAAGAATAAAGTGCTAGCAAAGTGTTGTCTCAGGCATCGTACATTGACAAGATGTTGCTCAAGTACTCGATGCATGACTCCAAGAGGGGTCTAATGATGCCTTATTTTATGAGGTGGAATTATGGATGAAATGCGATGATGAAAATGCATTGAGCACTCATGTTTTCTCAGTGGAATCCAAGTGTAAACCCCACTAAGTTTCCTGGTAAGTCAGGGTCGAACTTAGGGACTTGGGAAAACCATATGCGATGGTAATTTCTCAGAAGACTTTGCGATAACCAAATAAATCGAGTAGTTTTTGTGAAGTTTTTTCGGTAATAAAAATAAACAAATGCGGTGGAGTTCGAAAAGAGTTGATAAAATGGAAGATGCGATGAGTATGCGGTGAATGGGTTGAGAAGGGTTTCGGCTAACACTTCCTAGGATGCGTTCATGCTATGCGATCATGCAACACACATACAATAATAAACCATCTCTCGATGCGAATGCTATGGATTCTAATGCTAGAATGCATGCGATACATGCGATAAGTCTATAGGACCTACATATAAACCTCTATTCTTATTTATGCGATGACAAAATGACACACACAAAAATAAGGCGACCACATAATATCATACCTATCTCTAGGGTGCATGCGATGAAGGTTGACAAACAGAGCTTATCTCCAAGTTCCTATCTCTTGTTTATGCGGATTTAATCTTGCTCTCTCGAGTCTAGATTCTAACCTAGCTCTCTCAAGTCTCAGGTTCTTTCTTTAGAATCTCTCTCGAGTAGCTCTAAAGAGGTGTTAAGCACAACATAAAACAAGATAATCGCATGCGATAAAGATCCTAGGTCATGTTAGGTTAGTTCTTCTCAACCCATTCGATAAGTTTAGCTACTCATGCGTGCTAAGAGAGTGAACAAATGTAGAATAAGAACTTCCATTGTATAAATATAAAGTTGAAGTACAAAATAACAATGCAAGAAGAGAATAAAGAGCCTGGTAGCAATCTCTTGCTTCCCAGACTTTTACACTATTTTTTCTACTCGTGTTCAAAAGATAATCTCGCTCTCGCGAGAGTCGGCCCGCTCTTTGCTTTCTACACTTCCAAGTTCTCTCTGAGTTGGCCTGAGCGATCTTCCGGCGTCTCGGCTCTTCTCTTGCTCCACCTTAAAATAAAAAAGAAACTATGGACAAGGCTATTCTAACTATGGAGAAATTTATCTAAGTATCGGAATTGTTGAACCCCTTTTCTGAAGGATGCCTTCGGTATTTATAGATCTTCAGGGTTAAAGGCAGCTTCTCTCTTATGATTGCACAGATGGGATGGCTTTAATTCTCTGACTGATGCATCGAATATTTGTCACCGAAAAGCTTAGTGTACTTGTTATCATTAGCGGCTTGTCAACTTAATTCGGATTCGACCATCATAAACTTTCTGTCCCATCGTGATTAATTATGCCTTTCACCCAGATGCGCTCACCAAGTTGCGCCGGCTCTATGCGGCTGATATTGCGGCCAAAAGAGAATAAATATGCACCAATTGTATAAAAATAAGCTTTGAAATACAATAATTATAAATTATAACAATTACACAAACTAACATCTTTAAGATGGAAGAAAAGGAGATTTTACTCTGTTTTGCAGGAAACCGAGTCACCGCTTGCGCTCAAGGCTCAAGAAGAACTGATCAATGCATCTCTGTCACAATGCGTCCATCAATCAACAATGAAGAGACAATTAACGCAATGACGGCGTAATGCAACAGTCGATCCAAAGCTGACTTTCAACCGCATGCGGTAATAAAAACAACACTGCATGCGAACTCATGATCGAAAGATGCAACTAAGCAATGCAAACACGGAGGATTGAGACATGTGTACAACTAACGGTTGTGCAGAATTGACGGTCTGATTGCATAACAGAAGAAATAATATCCCTCAATCTTCGGAATTTCCATAACAACAAGTGGGGACCACAAGGCCGGAGTCAAAGTGCCTCACCTATAAATACCCCATAGATTTTAGAGAAAAAAATATGCAACTGGATACGGGGCTAATTGCTGCTAAATTGTTGAGAGGAAAAGCTGAGCTGAGTGCTTAACTGAAGAAATTCGGGAAGAAGACGAGACAAGGCCGAGAGGTGAGTCTCAGTTCTATTCTGCCAAATACCCGCCGAGAAGCTCTGTGTTGAGAACCCTGCTACCGGTTGAGAAGCCTGAGAGGGAAGCTCATCCATCCATCTGATCCATCCAATCCGGAAAGCTGATCTCCACCCGAATCGGTGCCAAGACATTGGCACTTATTTGTATCTATTCTATCTCTTTTTATCATTGTATTTCACCTTCTTTATCTCTTCATTCACACCATGTATCAAACGCTTAATAGATATATTAAATGTTTCGATTACTTTCATATCCCATTTTCTGTCTACTTTCATTCCTCCGTTAATCACTTTCTCCATGATGTCTTCCTAATTCCCTGATAGTTAATATGAATTAAACGAGTACTTAACTTGTGTTAAAGAGATAAATGCGTT
The DNA here is from genome assembly GCF_027475165.1 of Benincasa hispida. Classification (NCBI taxonomy): domain Eukaryota; kingdom Viridiplantae; phylum Streptophyta; class Magnoliopsida; order Cucurbitales; family Cucurbitaceae; genus Benincasa; species Benincasa hispida. The sequence goes on along the minus strand of NC_143489.1, from coordinate 46,121,613 downwards.
TAGCTAAGGCATGCTAGACGGCATCTTCACCTGTGAGAGCAGAAGTGAAGATGCCATTCTGATCTATCGAGAGAAGGTTAGAAGAATGTGTTAACTAAAGCGAGTAGTACTTCCATACATGGAAGCAACCTTGCATTCATTACATTTGTCTCTGTTTCACCACAGACATGTGGGAGCGCGGCTGATCATTGAAAGGTGTACGCCAAGAGAAAAGCAGAACCCTACTTATAGCTTCAATGCAATTAAGAAACTTGCGCTATTTATATTAGTTATCTTTCTCTTTCTGTGTGTACATAAGACTTGCGGTGGAATCACACTTGGTTCCATCATAAGGAAACTTGTGCAACGCATGGCATACTACGTGAACATCCATAATTAATGCATATCTAGCATTAGTATCACATCGCTTCGAGCATAGAACATCATCAATCATACCTATCAGCGATTTGTCACCAGTAATCCCAACCGAGGGGGCTAGTTAACCATCAAGGGAGCAGTAGAAGGAATCCTCCTTTTCACCACAATCAAGGCTAGTTAACCAGCAGGCATCATCGTCAAACACCTTGGGAAGATCATTGGAGATTGGACTAAGAAAGGGAAGGAAGAAGGATGCAAGCGCAGGCGTCTTTAATAAGGAGTCTGGAGATCCAAGTGGGCCAGCTGGCCTCTGAGCTGAGAAGTCGAGCACCGGGAACATTGCCCAGCAATTCAGAAGCCCCAGGACCTACAGGAAAGAAGCAATGTCCTTAGGACGTTGGGAAGGCAAGTTTGAACACCTGCGGAGATGTGGATTGCAATCACTCATGACAACGCAATTTTCGGTGCATATCTCAATACTATGTTTAATGCTTTCTTAAATTTCTATCTATTTGAATTCTAAATTTTGTCTTTGATTCCACATTTAATTCACTCTTGACTTTATGAATATGTCCTCATTTATTTCTTTGCATTTAATTCTGTCTCATCTTTAATTCTTTGAGTTTTTATGTAATTAATGCGTTGAGCTTTAAATGGTGAATGATTGAGTAATAAAAAGAAAATTTATTGCCGCAAGTCATAACAACTTGCGTTGATGAAAAAAAAAAAAATAAAAATAATGAAACAATTAACAACAAGTATGCAAGGCGATAATGGACGCATCTTAAACTAATAAAAGATGCTTTGCGTTCACCTAACTCAACTATATTGAGTTGAGGGGTGTGTTGCGCTCGTATATGTCATTTTTCCGTCCTTAGCTAAATGCACTATGTTGAGGTATCCTCCAGAAATATGTTTGGTTAAGGGGTGTGTTGCAAGGATATATGCGTTGTTGCCCGTCCTCAGCGAAAATGCATTTGCGTTGGTGAGCACAATGCGTTAATCTTTATCTTGCATCCATTCGAATAAAATATTAAAGAAAATTCCTTTTGTAATTTGGGTGAAGTTCAATCATTTCGTATCCCCAAGAAATTATGATCCGGTAGACGAAAGGATAGCTTTATCTGAAATTCCATAAATGAAGAAGGTGGAACGATGCGCCTTTTGAGCTGCTCGAGGCCTTTCACCGTAGAAATTGCGTTGGGCCACCACGGCCTAACCTATAAATAGAGTCCCTTCCCTCGTTGTGAAACTTTACCTCATTTTGCAAATCAGAAACCCTAGCGCCTTGCATCCAGACCTTCCTTCTTCCTCAGCATTCCAGCGTGTTACCAATCTGCCCAAGTTCGTATCCATGGCTGATCAAACTCCCAACCAATCGGCTTCACCATCCACCCCTGACCAAGTAGCCATGCAAGAGGCATCATTTTTGGCTGCCAGTCGCAGACTCGCTGCCCAAACCCACACTGTCCCTAAACTTGCCAAGAGAGCCCAGAGAAACCTGTTAGGCCTTCTCTGTTCAAAAGAGGAGGAAGCACTGAGAGCATTCCTATTCCAACACCTGCTGTCTCGACTGAGAGTGAAAGGAAGAGACGTGACGATATAGAGTGTTTGGAAATATTATACGGAGGCGATCGCAGAAAGCAATGAACCCGCGCCGGCCAGGAAGCGTTCATCAAGGAAAAAGAAGAATGATGATATGTTGATCGAGATTGGCTTCTTTCCTGCGCCAAATCCATTACCTGACCTTATCACAAGCGTAATCATGGAACATGGGTGGGACACATTCTGCCAGTGCCCATCCATCATCGTGCCTCAGGTAGTGTAAAGCTTCTACCATGGGCATCTTCATGGAAACAGGGATGCGGTGACCTTTAAAGGAGAAACAGTATCCTTCAGTGCAAGTGACATCAATGAAATTTATTAGATGAAGGACAACCCCGATGCACCAGGGAACAAGATTATTGATGATCCCACAGAAGAACAGATGGATGATGCACTGAGGGTATTAATGCAACTGGGCACGAAGTGGTTGGTCTCGCTCAAAGGCATCCGCACTCTAGAGTCCAAGGCCTTGCTACTGGAAGGACGGCTCTGGGTTTACTTGGTCAAGAAGCGGTTGATTCCAACAATGCACGATAGAACGGTATCAAAGGATCGGGTCATGGCCGCATACTGCGTTGCTCGCAGCATTCCTATCGACGTAGAGTATTTGATCGCAAGGCAGATCAGAGCATTGATGGGGCATATCCGGGGGTAGTACTTCTTCCCGTGGATCGTTTCAAGTCTATGCCTGTCTATGGGCATAGGCATTGATGAGGAGCCCATGTTAGAAGTCCACGGCCTCATCAACATCAAAATTTTGAGGCTGTTCCTCAAAGACTCCCCGTATTGCCCCGAGCTACCAGCAAAAAGGCCTGCGATCGATTTGAATGCACCACAAGAACCAAGGCCCAAGAGACAACGAAGAGAAGATAAGGGAAAAGAGAAGGTCCTAGACTCACCAACACAAGATCTAATACCTATGGACCCTCTTCCCTTGGTTATTCGACCTCCAAGCCCTTCGAGCCCACCAACATAACCCTTTTCCCCTCTTCACGAACATTTTACCAATCTTCTCCTTGTCTCAACCTCCTCACCTGTTTACCCAGCAGCCCCACCTTCACCATCAGCATCATCACAACAACCCACCATTCCACCGCCGCAATTTGATGACCCACACGATTTGGGTGAAGGCACCACTGCCCAACCCTAAAACAATGCTGGCGAGACATCACAGGCACAACCCTCCATCACCTCCATGGCTGCTGAGTTAGCAGAAATGAGATCCCTCTTCTCCCAATAACAACTTTTCTCTCAGCAACAACACTTCTTCAACCAAAGATTTGAAGTGGTAATGGAGCGGATCGATGATATTCAACGCAGTGCTGCCACATCAAGAGAGGCACTGATCAACATGCAATGCAACATTTATAAAGTCCATATGCACCAGAGAATTATTGCGGAGCGTAATCAAACCGCATATCTTCATGGTCCGATGGTGCCCCTACATCTCCGGTAGCACTTAAATTTTGAAGAATCGCCTCCTGCACCACGTCAAAATCCGCCTCCAGCCCCCCTAGCCCCTCAGCAATAATCCTCCTATATTTTTTCTCTTCTATACGACCATTATGTATTCCTTTAAATTCATTTATTCTTTTATAAGTTAATCAATTCTTTGATTCTTGTACAGGCACAATTTTTTTTTTTTTTTTGTATTGCGTTAATTTGTAATTTGTTGTATACTTTATTAATATTCAATACAATTGAGTACATATTCACTCCATTATTGCCTATGCCTTTTTCTTTATCATCCTTTGTCAATATTTGCGATATTCTCAATCTTTTACTTTTGTGTTCTTCATAGCGTTTCTATGATGTAATATATGTTTATACTTAGAAACATTACCCATACTTAGTAAATTCTGACTAACACTTAGTTAATTCTTAGTTTAGCAGTACTTTACCTTTTATCTTTCAATGTTCTGCTCAAATCTTCTTTTTGAAATTTTCTTCTAAGTGTTTGTCTAGTTTATCCAAACGATGCAATGAGGACCTTGCTCATCTTTAAATTTGGGGGTGGGGAAGGTCTGAGCAGATGAGATCAAGAATATGTAGTATTTAAGAAAATGCGTCCATTTCCAAAAAAAAAAAAAATCATACAAATCTCCAGCGCAAGGGAAACCCTTAGTTATGTTCCCAACCTGATAATAGTTTAGTTTTGAAAGGAGCCTGCTCGTAGTTGGATGTTCGTATGACACCTGTAGGGGCAAGCCAATACGAAGGTGGGTTTCCAAGAACAACGCAATATGAAATATGAAAAAGAAAAGAAAAATAAATGCAAGAGACAACTCCTCTGAATATCATGAGTAAAAGTTGAAATTGGCACACAATCATAGTTGGATGTTCGCATGACACCTATGGGGACAAGCCAAAATGAATAGTGTAACCACGATCAACAAGCTTTGAATAATTGACACAAATGTTTTGACCATCGCATATAGATACATCGAGTTGTTTTGACAATAAGAGATAAACATTCTATTTTGAAAATTAGAAAAGCATTTGTTAGCAGAAATTTGTTATATAAAAGAATAAAGTAGGGTTTGTTAAGAATTAGCAAGGAAAATCTGATGTCAAGTAATGTGCCTAAGTGTAACATTCGAAGCAACCAATTGTCGCAAAAATATAGGATAAGAATTGAGCATGATTGCCTAAGTAGAAGATATGCTTGAGGACAAGCATATATCTAAATTTGGGGGTGTGATAACTTCTAGAAATACAAGTTATTTAGACTATCTTATCTAGATATTACGGCAAAAAGAGAATAAATATGCGTCAATTGTATGAAAATTAGCTTCGAAATACAATAATTATGAATTATCGCAATTACACCCACTAACATCTTTAAGATGGAAGGAAAGGAAAATTTTACTCTGTTTTGTAGGAAACCGAGTCAAAGTTTGCACTCAAGGCTCAAGAGAAACTGATCAACGCATCTCTGTCACATTACGCCCATCAATCAACAATGAAGAGACGATTAACGCAATGACGGTGCAATGCGATAGTCGATCCAGAGCTGACTTTCAACCGCATGCGGTGATAAAAACAAACACCGCATGCGAACACTCGATCGAAAGATGCAGCTGAGCAACACAAAAGCAAAGGATGGAGGCACGTGTATAACTAATAGTTGTGCAGAATTGACGGTCTGATTGCATAACAGAAGGAATAATATCCCTCCATCTTTGGAATTTCCATAACAACAAGTGGGGACCACAAGGCCGGAGTCAAAGATCCTCACCTATAAATACCCCATAGATTTAAAAAAAAAACTTATGCTACTGGATACGAGGCTAAGTGCTGCTAAAGTGTTAAGAGAAAAGGCTGAGCTAGGTGCTTAACTGAAGAAATCTGAGAAGAAGATGAGACAAGGCCGAAAGGTGAGTCTCAGTTCTATTCTGCCGAATACCCACCGAGAAGCTCTGTGCTGAGAACCCTGCTATCGGTTGACAAGCCTGAGAGGGAAACTCATCCATCCATCTGATCCATCCAATCCCACAAGAAGATCTCCACCCGAATCAGTGCCAAGACGTTGGCACTTGTTTGTATGTATTCTATCTCTTTTTGTCATTGTATTTCACTTTCTTTATCTCTTCATTCACACACCATGTATCAAACGCTTAATAGATATATTAAATGTTTCGATTATTTTTATATTCCATTTTCAGTTTACTTTGGTTCCTCCATGAATCACTTTCTCCATGATGTCTTCTTAATACCCTGGTAGTTAATATGATTTAAACGAGTACTTAACTTGAGTTAAAGAGATAACTGTGTTTAGCTAAAACATGCTAGACGGCATCTTCGCCTGTGAGAGTAGAAGTGAAGATGCCATTCTGATCTATCGAGAGAAGGTTAGAAGAAAGCGTTAACTAAAGCGAGTAGTACTTCCAAACATGGAAGCAACCTTGCGTTCATTACGTTCATCTCTGTTTCACCACAGACATGTGGGAGCGCGGCCGATCACTGAAAGGTGTATGGCAAGAGAAAAACGAAACCGTAATTATACCTTCAACATAATTAAGAAAATTGTGTCGTTTATATTAGTTATCTTTCTCTTTCTATGTGTACATAAGACTTGCCGCCGCATTCTCTGATCTTCGCATAAACTTCACAGCCAGCTTGGACCTCAGCATCTTGTATCATGAAGCCTGTATCTTGTATCATCTAGCTTAGGTTTACTGTACTTATTTTATTATCACATTTTTTACTGCTTTCCTTTACTTTACCGCAATTTTATATACTTGTACAAAACACTCTTTAAAGATTGAAAAACCTGGTCGCATATATCACAAACATACCACAATAACTTTAAATAGTCTCTGTGTTCGACTTCAGATCACACCGAGAAACTTGCGGTCGAATTACACTTGGTTCCAACGTAAGGAAACTTGTGACAACGCATGGCATACTACAAGAACATTCATAATTAATGCATATCTAGAAGTAGTATCACATCATTTCGAGCATAGCATAGCATATCTTTTTAGTAGCATTCGCCAATAGTGGTAATCCTTCTTGAGCAGATGTTTGCGAGCACAAATCACCGCAAAGCCTTGCGGTAATGCTGTGTTCGACCGTTGTGATCGCACTTTTTGCCTTGTGTCAACGTATATTCTGCATAAAAATACAAAAATTAACTATTTCTATGCGATGAACGCATGCGACCACAATGTTATGAACTTAATGCTTTTTGGACGCAATCTAACATATTTTATCAACACAAGCCAAAATTGTTTAAGAACTTAGCACTGTAATAACGTGCATTTCTGCCCGTTTTCACCTACTGCCGTTCAGGCATGGAGTCACTTGTCACCTACTTCCGTTCAGGCATGGGTCCCATATGCGTTTGCCATTGGCAGTTTGATGTACGCGATGCTCTGTACTCATCCAGATAGCTACTACGCTGTGGGCATAGTCAGTAGGTATCAGTCTAACCCAGGCCAGGGTCACTGGACCGCAGTGAAGAACATTCTCAAGTATCTTCAAAGAACGAGGGAGTACATGCTCGTGTATGGTTCTAGGGATTTGATCCTTACTGGATACACGAATTCTGACTTTCAGACTAATAAGGACTCTCACAAGTCCACATCAGGGTCAGTCTTTACTCTTAACGGAGGAGCTATAGTGTGGCAAAGCACTAAGCAGGGGTGCATCGCCGACTCCACTATGGAAGTGGAGTACATTGTGGCTTGCGAAGCTACTAAGGAGGCCGTTTGGCTCAGGAAGTTCTTGATAGAACTGGAAGTTGTTCTAGATATGTCTAGCCACATTACCCTATATTGTGATAATAGCGGGGCGGTGGCAAACTCCAAGGAGTTGAGGAGTCACAAGCACGACAAATACATAGAGCAGAAGTATCATCTAATCCGCGAGATAGTGCATCGAGGGGACGTGATCATCACGAAGATTGCTTTGGAGCATAATGTTGCTGACCCATTTATGACGGCTCTCATGGCTATAGTGTTTGAGGGTCACCTACGGAGCATGGGTCTACAGGATCGCTCGCGGCTGGACTAGGGCAAGTGGGAGATTTTCTTGTATTGGGCTTTTATGCCTTAGTTTATTGTTTTGTACTAGTTTTATGTACACCCCACTTCGTGTGAGGATAAGTGGGAGATTATTGGGGTTGATGCCCTAAAGTCTCGAGTCCTATAGTTTGTAAATAGTTTGTACGAACGCTTGTGCTGTATAATATATAATATTTACTTCACATCTTGTTTTTTGCTCAATTGCATGTTTTATTTTCTTTACCACAAACCAATAAACTTAAAATCCCTGGTTATCTGTATGTAACTCAAGCATGTATATGGTGACATACAAGTGGATCATGTCTTGAGTGATAACCAAAATGGTCTGTAGTATATGGATATAGGAGGGAAACCTTATCCTGGTAACGCTACGGATGTAGCTCGCTTTGTGGAATGGTCATAAGTGTTATGACTTGTCACAGATGATCTGATCCTGATCATTTGTGTTGGGGACATGCGAGCGGAGGTGTCCTATACAAAGAGTTTGTATAAGACCTGACCACGAAGTGTTAACGTCTCATTATATAACACCATTCATGACAGAGACTTCACTTCACTAGGATGACCATAGGTAACATGACCTCAAATCTCAAGTGAGTTGGGAACTCCTACCATTGAGGGTGATTCTTTGATTTGTATGGGTGCGAGTGGCCAAGTCGTCGATTCAAAGCTACCATTTTGGGGATTCGTCTGATTTGGGAGTTGGGAACTCAGCAACACAAGATGGAATTCACTTCTTCCCTGAGGCAGAGGTAACTAGATAGATAGCTCCCTTAAGGGCTAATTCTAGGACTTGAACAATGTGGTGCCACACACCTTCTCTTGGCCTAAGAAGTGTTCACACATTGTTGGACTATGTTGTATTGTTCATTAGAGGAATCAGTGGTACTTAAGGAGTGAAATGTAACTACAGGGGAAAAACGATAAATTGGCCCAGCTGTACTTACGAGCATCTATGAAGGGTCATCACACTCATGATTGGTTATATCCGATGGACATAGAAATATATCTGTGGTAATAAGAGTTCAGCTGTTAGTCTTTAGTGGAATGTATGACAGTTAACGGATGGTGGATCTCGTGGCTAAAGAGTTTAGTCAGCTATTCACGGATCGTTGGAGCTTCGAGCCAGAGGTCCATTAGGTCCCCTGGGTAGCTTGGATAAAGTCAAGAATCAGTATTTGGGTTAATTTGAAATGTTCAAATTGACAAGAGAAAATTCGATTACATATGATATAATTGGACTGGTTTTATATATGATATAATTGGCTAAATGTATGAGATACATTATTTTGGAGGAAATTAGATATAAATATGATTTATATCAAGTAGAGGAGAAATTACTATAGTAGATATGTGATATCACACTATAGGGTAAGAATATAATATGATTATATTTATTAATTATTTATTGGTTAATTATATGATAATTGGCCTAAAATTTCTCTCGGACGTGCATTAGTGGAGCAGTCACTTCGGTTATGGTAATTGAAGAATAAAATGAAAATTAGTTTCATTTTACAAGGGTTCGAAAAAATTGACATCAGTGTAAAAACGTAAACGATCGCATAGTCGAGAGCTTTTATGATAGTCACTCAATGCCTAAATGATCGCACACCTCGCGCTTAAACCATCGCACGCTAGTTCCTAAATGATCGCATAGTGTGCCGTGTTTTCTAAACGATCATCTACCTTTTTCTAAACGATCACTTAGTAAAACCTACACGATCGTGTAGCTTCTTCTAAATGATAAGCATTTAGCTATACGATAGCTTTCTTTTCTCTCCCACTTGCTTATCGTCTACATGATTAGTTCTTTCTTCAACCTCTACCAAACTCACAAAAGACCACACTTTGGATTCTTACTCTGAGAATACCAAGGGCTCCATTTTTGGTATCATCCCCGCTGCAGTTCACTTGTTCGTGATAGATCGTGGTGCTACAGATGACTTGCTTGCTGGGTGATAGAGATCGCGTAGATGTCTTCTGCTGCATCAGAGTTCATCACTTGAAGAGGGTCTTCAACTGGTATGAGAACTCTTTCCCTTCATATTTTTACTGTTCGAAGCATGTCTTTAATTAGTGTGAATTTGCATAACTGTATGTTAGAATGTATATGTTGTATTTCGGTCACGGTGAAATCGGAAAGATCTGAACACACTCATGGATGCTCTTCATTTAGAGTTCCTACAAAAACTCCTCTCGAGCCAAAAGACGGTGTGGTGCTACATTGTTCAAGCCCCGGAATCAACCCTTAAGATAGAAATTTATCTACTTACCCAGTGTAACATCCCGCACTTTTTATTTATTTATTTATTAATAATGTAATTTTTGTTTTTCAGTAATTGTCCTTAGTTGAAGGGCATGTTTGGAATTTTGAATTTAAAGTTTAAGCGCGAGGATTAAAGTGTTGGCATGGTAATTATTCAAATTATTAAACCTTCAACTTCAATTTGGAAATTTATGGCAAGAATTTATTTTTTTTTGGAAAATGAAAGAAATTAAGTGGTACAAAGTGGATTAAGGAAAGGATTTAATTGAAGTAATACTACTTTCCTTTTATTATTATTATTATTTTTTAAAAAAATAAAAAGAAGCACCCACCCCCATCTCCCTTATGCAACCTCTTTCTCGCACGAGTGCCCCCCCCCCCACTGCCTTATCCGACCGCCGCACCTTCCCTTCACAGCCATCTGACCGCCACCGAGCCCTCCTCACAACCAAGACGTGCCTTCGCCCACCGCACGAGCCAGACCCACCGCTGAACGCCATGCCTCCCCTCACTGTCTCATCAGACCGCCATCGCGCCTCCTTCGTTACTCAGATACGAAGTCGCCACCGCTAGCCCAGCCGATTTCTCCTCCATTCGCAGCCGCGTCGCCCAGTTGAGGGCGTCGTTTTTGTTCATCTGATGCCCCTCTATCGGAAACCCATCATTTCAAGCCCTCAGCCTAGCTCGCCATTCGTCTGATCCGTCCAGCCGCCGCTCCCTCGCACCTTGCCGGCCCAGACCCGATCAGCTGTCGCCACTTCACATTTCGCCAGACCCAGATCCGTCGTCGGTCGTCTCTCTTGTCGCCGTCGAATCTGTCCTAGGTAAGGTTGAGGTAGTTCGATTCGATCTCTTAGCCATTAACGTTGGGTTTCGTCATTTTGATTCACAGTTGTTGGGTTTCATTTGAAGGTGAGTTTTAGCAAAGCTTGGACTTAGAGGAAGCATCGTCAAGGGAGTTGGAAGTGATCTTCATCCTTTGGGTAAGTTTTTGGATAGTTTGGACTTGGGTCCGAAGTTCCGCTGTTATGGCTGAACTGAAATTATTTGAGTTGTTTTCAGAATTGGACCGCTACTTCGGGTTGCCGCCATAGTTTGGTCGTCTGATTTTTGTTATTCATAGAGTTTCATTTGAGGTAAGTAATCTTACCAGTGGAACTGCCTACGGCCAGGCTTTAGTTGTATGCTAGCATGATGAGTGTATGTTATGGTAAATGTTAGCATGTTGATTGATAGTATGACCTGGATCAATTTATGTTCTGGCACGAGTCCTGATTTGATTACATATACAACTAGGCACTTGATTGTGAGTATGAGGTGGTATGTGTTTCCATATGTTGGTATCTGATCTGCTGATGTTAAGGCATACTTGTATGTTGTGGAACTATGATGTTAAGGTATACATGAATGTTGTAGAATATGTTGTTGAGGATTATGTGTATGTGGTAGAGCCATGGTTTCAAGGATTACATGTATGTCATAGATTCATACGATGTTGATTTTTGAATGTTGAGACTGTGTGAATGTCCTCACTGGTTAGTTAGATGCTCACCAGTTTTATGTTTCCTTCAGGATTCACAAGTTTTGTGTTTCCTTCGGGATTCACCAGTTTTGTGTTTCCTTCGGGATTCACCAGTTTGTGTCTCTTTTAGAATTCACCAGTTTGTGTCTTCTACGGTATTCACCAGAGGTAGTGGGCATACTTAACTACAGTAGGATAGGACTCAGTCTCTTCCCTATTTCATGTGTGTATATATGCCATAGGTGGGTATCTAGAGGACATAGATGCCTAGCCCGACCTCAGTGGTGGGGTTACTCACTAAGTATTTCATACTCATTCTTTCTTATGTTGATGTTTCAGGTAAGGGTAGAGATGCACCGGCGATGGCGCAGCGAAATTCGTGATCGCGTCACTAGGACTAGATTTTTGCTTCCGCACCTTGAAATTTGAGTCCTTATTTTCCTCTTAATATTTAGTTTTACTGTTTAAAAATTTGTTACTAAGGACTATTTCTTTTATATACTTTTGTTAGTCTTTAAGAAATTTTGGGTACCCTACTATTTGTTTTAACCGTTGCATTTAATAAATGTCTTTTGAACTTCTCTTGTTTAATTAGCATTTATTTCAAATAACTGAGCGTCATTTTAAATTCTATGCATGCATTTATTTTAGTAACAGCCTAACCTAAGTTCTAGAGGGTCGAGTCGTTACACTCAGACGTTAGGTAAAGAGTGAATTCCATCTTGTGTAGTTGTGTTCCCAACTTCCCAATTAGACGAATCCCCAAAATGGTAAGTTTATTGAGTCGGTAATCTGGGCACTCTCACCCATACAAATAAAAGGATCGCCTTCATAGGAAAAAGTTTACAACTCACTCAAGATTCAAGTCATGTCTCCTGTGATGATCCTGGTGATATGTAAGTCTCTATTATAAATGGTGTTATATAATGAGACTAGTCATTTCATAGTCCGGTCTTACTCAAACCCCTTTGTATAGAATATTGTTGGATTTTATATCCGAAAACTCGTAGTTTGTAAATTAATAAACATATTTTGTTTTATTTTTCGATAAAGTTGTTATTGAAATCCAATAAACTAAGATCTTGAGGCTATTTAATGTAGTTTGAACTTTATGTAGTGACATAAATGTGGATCAAGTTCAAATATACAGCCAAAATGGTCTATAGTATATGAATGAGGTTGGGCGCCTTGTTCTAGGGAAACTATGGATGCGGCCCACTTTGTAGTTAGTACAAACGATGTGATCCTGAAACGTTCATATAGAGATATGTGAGTGGGGGCATCCTATGTAATGAGTTTGCATAAGATTGAACCATGAAATAGTCACCTTTTACATTCTAAATGTCGTTTTATGTATAAAACTGACTATTTCGTTAATTGATGACCTAGGTAACTTAATCTTAATCCTGAGCTAACTATGAAATCCTGTTCACTCGGAATTATTCTTAGATCTGCATAGGTGAGGGTAGCTCCTCATCAATGGCCCAATAAGCCTCCTATTTTAGGGGTAAGATCGGGTGGATAGCTGGGAACATAGGGTGCAAGACGGAATTCACTCCTACCTATTATAAGGATAGTACATAGGTTGTTCCCTTTAGTACTGAATCCAAGTCTTGAACAAAGGGCCCCACCCTCTCCTTGGCCCGAGAGGGATTCGGTTTATAGGTTGGACCTTAAAACAATTGTTCATTAGAGGATCAGTGGAACTTAAGGAGTAAGATGTAGTCTCGGGGCTAAAACGGTTTTTATGACCCAGTCGAGATTACGAACAACCTGTGAAGGATTAGCTTACTAATCATGGTTATATCAAATGGACACAAATATATCTATAGTGAGGGGAGTGAAACTATGGGACTACAGTGGAATGACTCGTTAGTTAACGAATGTTGATTAGCTCCGTTTAAAGAGTTTAGCCAGCTAATCTCGGATCGTTGGAGCCCATGATCTATAGGTCCATTAGGTTCCCCTACTAGCTCATATGGAATAAACTTAGAATAGTATGATAGAATGATTCGAATTGTTCGAATTAGGTGAAGAGAGAGAAACTGACAAGTATATGTGATATAGTGGTCGGGTTTTTCAGTTTAGAGATACAACTTTAATATTTAAATGCGATTTAAATATCAAGAATATGAATACGTTCATCTTCGGAAGCTCGAAAATAATGGAAATGGTCAAAGATGTAAAAAGTCAAAGAGTTGACTTTTGACTTTGAAAAGTCAAACTTTGACCGACCTTATATTCAAATATGATTTGAATTTCGAGAAAATGAATGCAGATTCATGCTCGGGAGGTCAAAAATTAGTCAACACGAAAAAATCATAAAAGGTCAAAATGTTGACTTTTTGGTCAAAGATTGACTTTGACCAAATGATTATTTTGCCTTTTGACTAAAGTTAGTGGGAAAATCCAAACTTTTGTTGGATAATTTCACTAACAAAATAGTGGGCTAGGTGTTGGCTTATAGTGGAGACGTTAAGCCCACTAAGATAGTGGATTATAGGTGTTGGGTTTTTATGGTTTTATTTCATGCAAATGTTGCATGGTTTTTTTCTATAAAATGGGCTTTTCAATTTAGTTTAAAGACTTTTGTCAATTTTGCCAAATTTAGTTTTTCAAAATTGGACTGAAAAAAGGAAAACCCAAAACCAAAATTCCATCTTCTTTTTCCCATCTCTCTCTCTCTCGATTTTCTTCATCCACCGGGTCCCATAACCCGTTTCTGAGTTCAGAGGATAGTAGGTCAACTCTAGTGGTGGTCCGTTCGTGTTCGGGTTATTATTTATTGTTTTTTAAGAATTAGTCTTTACTGCTTTATGAACTTACTTTCAATTTAATTCAATTGTGTATTTCCATATCATGTTTAATTTCTTTACTTTTATGCATTAGTAGCGATGTTCTTAAAATTTCTGTGAATGACTAAATAAAACGATGAATCGAAAAGTCTTCCTGACTTGCGTTATTGATGAATTAAAAAGGAAAAATACAAATTGGTATGCAACGCGATGATGGGTGCATTTTATGATAACAAGATACACTTTGCATCCATTCTACCTAAATGCATTTCGTTGAGGGGTGTGTTGCACTCCTATGTATTGTTAACCCGTCCTTAGTGAAATCGCACTATGTTAAGGTAGTGTTGCGCTGGTAGAAGTACCGTGCGCCCGTCCTTCAGAAATGCGTTGAGTTAAGGGGTGTGTTGCGATGATACATGCGTTGTTGCCCGTCCTCTGCAAATATGCATTTGTGTTAATGGAAGCGTGGTATTAATTTTTAATCGTGCATCCGTCTGAATCAAATACAAAAAACAACTTCATTCATTGTTTTCTTTGTATAGAAGCTAATTCTTTGATTCTTTGTACATGCAAAAATTTTGTATTGGTGTTATTTGTATTTCTTTGTATACTTAGTTAATTTTTAATACAACTGAGTAGCAATTCTTTCCCTATGCCTTAGCCGCTTCTTTATCATCCTTTATCGTTATTTGCAATATTCTTTATCTTTTATTTTTTATTCATTGCGCTGCCATGATGACTAATATGCATACACATAGTAGCATTTCCCACACTTTGTATTTTCTGACTAACACTTAGTTAATTCGTGGCTATAGCACTACTTTAACCTTTATCCTTCAAAATTCTGCTTAAGCCTCCTTTTCAAAATTTTGTATAAGTGTTTGTCTATTCTATCCAAACAACGCAATGAGGACCTTATGCATCTCTAAATTTGGGGGTGGGGAAGGTCTGAGTAGATGAGATCAAGTGATGTGGTCATTAAGAAAAATGCGCTCATTATTATAAAAAAAAAAAAAAAAAAAATTGTTTTCATACAAAACTCCAATGTCAGCGCAAGGGAAATTCCAAAAACAATCCCAACCTGATAAGAGTTAGCCGTGAAAGGAACCTGCTTGTAGTTGGATGTTTGCATGACACCCGTGGGAGCAAGCCAAAACGAAGGTGGGTTTCCAAGAACGACGCAATATGAAAAGAAAAATATGAGGAAAAAAAAGAAAAATAAAAGAAGATAAGAGACAACTCCTCTGATCAACAAAAGTTATACTTAGCTGAAATTCAAGAGTCGAAGTTGAGATTGGCACACAACCGTAGTTGGATGTTCGCATGACACCCGTGGGAACAAGCCAAAACAAAGAGTGTAACCATGATCAATAGTCTCTAATAAATTATGCAAATTTGACCACCGCATCCGGACGCATCAAGTTTTTTTCACAAGAAGAGGTAAACATTCTTTTTAAAACTAGAAAAGCATTTTTTAGTAGAAATTTGTTGCATAAAAGAATAAAGTAGGGCTTTGTTATGAATTATCAAGGATAGAAAGAAATAGCGTTGTTAAGTAATGTTGCCTAGGTGGAGCATTCGGAGCAACCAATCGATGCAAAATTTAGGATAAGAACTGAACAATATTGCTTTAGTGAAGATATGCTTGAGGACAAGCATATATCTAAATTTGGGGGTGTGATAACTTATAGAAATACAAGTTATTTATACTGTTTTATTTAGATATTGCGGCTAAAAGGAAGAAAAGTTGCGTCGATAGTATGAAAATTGGCTAGGAAATGCGAGAATTATAAATTGTCGTCAATAAACCCACTGACACCATTGCGATGGTAGAATAGAATGTTTCAAGTTTGTGTTGCAGGAAATCAAGTCACCGCATGCGTTCATGGCTCAAAGATAAACGGAACAATGCATCTACGTCGCATTGCGCCCATCAATCAAGAATCGACAATCGATCAAGAGCTTTGCAATCAACGCAATTTCAACCGCATGAGGTAATAAAAAACAACACTGTATGCAGGCAAATGATCGAAGATGTAAAGAGCAACGGAATTGCGAGGATTTAGACACGTGTACAGCTGTTAGTTGTGCATTTCTGACGGGATTGATTGCGTAACAGAAGGAATATTCACTCCACTATTTCAGAAACTGCCTTAATAATAAAGTGGGGACCACACTGCAAAGAGTCAAAGCTTCGCCTATAAATAGCTTCTGCAATTCCATTGAAAAATATACTCAATACAGGAAAACTTGATACTTGTATATTCAGGAATACATAGAAACATGTATACTGACTGAGAGAGAGTGTGGTCTGAAGCAATTTCTAGAGAAGATCCGGGAAGAATCAAGAGACAAGGCCGAGAGGTGAGTCTCCGGGCAAGGAATCCTTTCAATCCCTACCGTTGAAGCTCTGTACGAAGGTCACTTTTACCAGAAGAGTAAGCCTGAGAGGGAAGCTCTCCTCTTCATCCATTCCACACGCCGACAAGCAAAACCTCCGTCCAGATCTGTGTTAAGACGTTGACACTCTTCTGTATTTGTTTCTATCTCTTTTTCATCACTTGTACTCATCTTCTTTACTCTATCATTCACACCATGTATCAGTCGCTTAATCTTAGTATTAATTTTTATGATCATTTCCATTATCATCTATCCGTCTATTTCCGTTCATCCATGATTTACTTTCTCCATGATGTTTTCTTAATTCCCTGGGTAATTGATAAGAATTAAGCAAGTAAATTAATTTGTGTTAAGGAAATAATTATGTTTAGCTAAAGCATGCTAGATGGCATCTTCACCAGTGAGAGTAGAAGTGAAGATGTCATTCCGCCTATCGAGAGAGGGTTGGAAGAATGCGTTAACTAAAGCGAGTACTTCCAAAGATGGAAGCAACCTTGCGTTCATCACATGTTTCACCATAGAGATATGGGAACGCGGCCGATCACAGAGAGGTGTACGCCAAGGGAAAGCAGAACCTTAGTGATATCTTTAATACAATTAACAAACTTGCGATGTTTTTACTATTTATTCTTCTTATTTCTGATTCATCCATAAAGACTTGCTATCGCATACCACAATCCTTTGTATAAACTTCATAGTCAGTCTCGAACTCAGTATCACATATCATGTATCTTGTATCTTGTATCATGTTATTTTAGGATTTACCTTTTAACGCACTTTTATTTTATTAATGCAATTTATGTTTATCGCAATTTAAATTCATGTACAAACCAAATCTTTTATTAATTGTAAAACCGGTCGCATATATCACGAAAGTTACGCATTAACGAAAACAATCCCTGTGTTCGACCTCGGATTATTCTGAAAAACTTGCGTTAGAATTATACTTGGTTTCAGCGCAAGGAAACTTGTGACTTGCATTCCTCTATTGCATACTACAAGCATATATTTAACAACGCATATTTAGAAGTAGTATCACATAAAGTGTGCATGAGCAATAACACAACATAACATTCCATCTTTGTCACCAAGTTTATGTTTTTAACGCGTATACTTGTTCATTCATTCATATTCATATTTGTTCATATGATGTAAGTTATAAAAATAGCGTTACAAGTTTATGGCAACATGAGCTTGTAGCACCTTATCATGCATTCACAACACGTAACACATTTTAGCATTACCAGTGGTCAATCTCTCCTTCAAAGTGTCAAAATCTTTTTGATTCCTTGTCAAACTCAAATTGGACATCCTTTTATACCAATGTGGATAGAGGGAAAGCAATCTTTGAAAAGTCCTTGATAAAGCGCCTATAAAAACTTGGGGCATTATAGAGCCCGAATGAAATCCTCCTAAAGGCGTAGCTCTTGTATGTGAAAGCGAAGGTCGTCTTTTTTTTTTATCCTCTTGAGTGATCGATATTTGGTAGAAACCTAAACATCCATCTAGAAAGAAAAAGAATGGTTTCTTAACTAGCTGTTCCATAATTTGATCAAGAAAAGTGATTGGAAAATGATCATTTTATGTTACCTCACTGAGTTTTCGAAAATCCATACACATCCTCCAACCGTTCTGAACTCGCAGCACCATTGTCATTTTCAACTATTGTCATGTCGGTCTTCTTAGGCACATCATGAATAGGGTGACCCACTTACTATCAGGAACTAGGTAAATGATGTAAGCTTCATTAAGCTTGATGATTTCCTTGAGAATCACCTCCTTCATTGTGGGTTGAGCCTTCTTTGAGAATTTCCATGAATAGGACGACTCACTTACTGTCAGGGAAGGACTTATGCTCTTTATGTCATCAAGGATCCACCCAATAGCTTTCTTATATGTTTTTCCACTACAGAGCTTTCTTGGGTTGGTGTTAGTTCCCTCGAGATTAGTATAGGAAAGATATTCCCCTCACCTAGGTACACGTACTTGATAGCTCTAAAAAAGAGCTATTATTCCTAGCTTAATTTAGGTTCATTAATGGATTATTAATGTTAATTATACTATTTTGTAGGTATTAAATAGCTAAGAGGTAGAACCAAGCAATTGAAGTCAAATGGGGTTAATTTGAAGCAATTTAGAGGTGATTTGAGCATCCAGGCGTGAAAAGAGGAGAAATGACTAAAATGCCCTTGACTAGAGCATCACCACCCTCACTTAATGCTCTAGTGCAACGTTGAAAGGCAGAAAGCATGGATGCAGGGTAGCATTGCAACACTATCCAAGAGTGTTGCAATGCTACAACTTCTAATAGAATGCCACCAACGTGTGTGTAAGGCAACATCGCGCTAGAGTTACAATGCCACTTCCACGCTCGAGAGTTATTGTCGACAAGAGCATTGCAATGCTCTTCCTAGTGTTGTAACGTTGTGCCTATGGTATATATATTTTCTTTCCGAATTAGGTAAGGGAGGAGGCTGATTTCATGGAGGTCGAACTGGAGCTTCAATTTCCTTCTTCCCTCTTCAGATTTTAGAATCTTAGCTTATACTTTACATTTGATTTTAGGTTGTAATCAATGGATCGGTTCTTTATCTCTAGTTTGTCTATGAACTTTTTGAAGGATCTCTTGACGAAGAGCATCCACGAGCGTGTTCAGATCTTTCTGATTTCACCGTGACTGAAATACAATATAAACATTCTAACATACAGTTATGCAAACAAACAGTAATTAACGGCATGCTTTGAACACTAAAGAATAAGGGAAAGAGTTCTCATAACAGTTGAAGACCCTCTTCAAACTTTAGAACTCAGATGCACTGGAAGAACCTCCCCACGTACTCTATCGCCCAACAAATGCGTCGTCTGCAGCAGCACGATAAATCACGAACAAGTGAACGCAGCAAGGACGAGACCACCAAAATGGAGCCCTTGGTATTCTCGAAGTGAGAACCCAAAGTGTGGTCTTTGGTGAGTTTAGTAGAGGTAAGAGGAAGAACTAATCGTGTAGACGATAAGCAAGTCGGGGAGAAAAGGAAGCTATCGTATAACTAAATGTTTATCGTTTAGAAGAAACTACATGATCGTGTAGGTTTTTACTAAACAATTGTTTAGTAAAAGGTGGACGATCGTTTAGAAAAACACGACACACTATACGATCTTTTAAGAAAGCTAAGCGATCGTTTAGGCGTGAGGTGTGCGATCGTTTAGGCGCTAAAAGACTATCGTATAGGCTCTCAACTTATGCAACTGTTTATGTTTCCACACCGATGCCAAATTTTTCCAAACCTATGTAAAATGAAACCAATTTTTTTTATCCTTCGATTACCATAACCGAAGCAACAGCTCCCACTAACACACGTCTGAGAGAAATTTTAGGCCAATTAATATATAATTAACCAACTCAATAATTAATAAATATAATCATATTATATTCTAACCCTAAAGTTTGATATCACATATCTACTATAGTAATTTCTCCTCTACTTGATATAAATCATATTTATATCTAATTTTCTCCAAAATAATTTATCTCATACATTTAGTCAATTATATCATATATAATTAACCAGTTCAATTATATCATATATAATCCAACTCCCTCTTGTCAATTTGAACATTTCAAACTAACCCAAACACTGATTCTCGACTTTATCCAAGCTACCCAGGGGACCTAATGGACCTGTGGCTTGAAGCTTCAATGGTCCATGAATAACTGACTAAACTCTTTAGCCACGAGATCCACCATTCGTTAACTGTCAGGCATTCCACTAAAGACCAACAGCTGAACTCTTCTTACCACAAATATATTTCTATGTCCATCGAATATAACCAATCATGAGTACGATGACTGATAACGGGCATAAATGCACGTTATTACAGTGCTAAGTTATTAAACAATGAAGGTTTTCATTGATAAAATATGTAAGATTGCGTCCAAAAAGTATTAAATTCATAACATTGCGATCACATGCATCCATCGCATAAAAACAGTTAACTTTTGTATTTTTGTGCAGAATATGCATTGACACAAATCGTAAAATGCGATCACAAGAAAGCAACGGTCGAGCGCAGCGTTACCGCAAGGCTTTGCGGTGATTTGTGCTCGCAAACATCTGCTCAAGAAGGATTGCCGCATAGAGCCACTGCAACTTGGTGGGCGCATCTAGGTAAAAAGTATAATAAATCACGATGGGACAGAAAGCTGATGACGGTCGATTCCGAATTAAGTTGACAAGCTGCTTACGAACTACTGTAGCAAGTACACTCAACTTTTTGGTGACAAATATTTGGCACATCAGACAGAGAATTAATGTCATCCCATTAGTGCAATCATAAGAAAGAAGACGCCTTTCACCCCGAAGCTCTATAAATACTAAGGGCAACCTTCAGTAAAGGAGTTCGGACAGTTAAAGAATTTTTCCTTAGATAGAATAGCCTTGTTCATAGTTTTCCTTTTTATTTAGAAGGTAGAGCGAAAGAAGTGAAGAGACGCCGGAAGATCGCTCTGGTCAGCTCGAGAGGGAACCCAGAGGCATGGAAAGCAGAGAGAAGGTCGACTCTCATGAGAGCGAGACTATCTTTTGAATAGAGTAGAAAAGATAGTGTAAAAGCCTTGGGACGTAAGAGATTGCTACCAGGCTCTTTATTCTCATCTTGCATTGTTCTTTTGTATTTCCACTCTTTATCTATAAAATGGAACTTGCTATTCTACATCTGTTCACTCTCTTAAAAGCACGCATGAGTAGCTAAATTTATCAAATGGGTTGAGAAGAACTAAGCTAACATGACCTAGGATCTTCATCACATGCGATTATCTTGTCTTATGCTGCGCCCAACACCCCTTTAGAGCTACTCGAGAGAGAGTCTAAAGAAAGAACCTAAGACTTAAGAGAGCTAGGTTAGAATCTAGACTCAAGAGAGCAAGATTAGATCTGCATAAGCAGGAGATAGGGACTTAGAGATAAGCTCTATTTGCCAAAATGCATCGCATGCACCCTAGAGATAGGTTATGATATTATGTGGTCGTCTTATTTGTGTGTGTGTCATGTTGTCATCGCATAAATAAGAATAGAAGCTTATGTGTAGGTCCTATAGACTCATCGCATATATCACATGTGTTCTAGTACTAGATGCCGTAGCATTTTCGTTGAGAGATGATTCGCTATTATATGTGTGTTGCATGATCGCATAACATTAACGCATCCTAGGAAGTGTTAGCTGAATTCCTTCTCAACCCGTTCCCCACATATTCACTACATCTTTCATATTATCAACTCTTTTCGTAACTCTGCCGCATACATTTATTTTATACCGCAAACAACAACCCAAAATAACTATTCGATTTATTGGTTACCGAAAAGTCTTTTTGAAAATTATCACTGCATACCGTTTTCCTTGGTCCCTGAGTTCGACCCTAGACTTGCCAGGAAACTCATTAGGGTTTACATTTGGATTCTACTGAGAAAAATTTTTACTCAATGCATTTCCATCACCGCATTTCATTCCATTATTTCATCACATAAAATAACGCATCAATGGCCCTTCACAGATGCTTGTAAGTACAGCTGGGCCAATTTACCGTTTTGCCCCTGTAGTTACATCTCACTCCTTAAGTACCACTGATTCCTCTAATGAACAATACAACATAGTCCAACTATGTGTGAACATCCAACTATGAGTGAACACCTCTCAGGTCAAGAGAAGGTGTGTGGCGCCACATCGTTCAAGCCCTGGA
Source organism: Benincasa hispida (assembly GCF_027475165.1). NCBI lineage: Eukaryota > Viridiplantae > Streptophyta > Magnoliopsida > Cucurbitales > Cucurbitaceae > Benincasa > Benincasa hispida. The sequence continues at coordinate 46,099,403 of NC_143489.1, read as the reverse complement.
ATCAGCCCTTAAGGGAGCTATCTATCTAGTTACCCCTACCTCGAGGAAGGAATGAATTCTATCTTGTGTAGTTGAGTTCCCATCTCTCAAATCAGACAAATCCCCAAAATGGTAGCTTTGAATCAGCGACCTGGCCACTCGCACCCATACAAATCAAAGGATCACCCTCAATGGCAGGAGTTCCCAATTCTCTCAAGATTGAGGACATGTTACCTATGGTCATCCTAGTGAAGTGAAGTCTCTGTCATGAACGGTATTATATAATGAGACGTTAATACTTTGTGGTCAGGTCTTATACAAACTCTTTGTATAGGACGCCCCCGCTTGCATGTCCCCAACACGAATGATCAGGATCAGACCATCTGTGACAAGTAACAACACTTGTGACCATTCCACAAAGCGGGCCGCATCCGTAGCATTACCAGGATAAGGTTTCCCTCCTATATCCAAATACTAAAGACCATTTTGGTTATCACTCAAGACATGATCCACTTGTATGTCACCATATACATGTTTAAGTTACATACAGATAACCGGGGATTTTATGTTTATTGGTTTGTGATAAAGCAAATAAAACATACAACTGAGCAAAAAGAACAAGATGTAAAGTAAATGTCATATATTATACAACACAAGCATTTGTACAAACTGTTTACAAACTACAGTACCCGAAACTTTAGGGCATCAACCCCAACACTTTTGTGGTAATTCCCATCTAATTTCTTTGAGTGTTAGCTCTAAAAAAAAGCTAATATTCCTAGCTTAATTCGAGCTCGTTAGTGGCTTTTATGTGTTTATTTCCCTATTTTATAGGTATCAAGCAATCAAGAGGTAGAATTAATCATTTGGTGAGGAACGGGGTTAATTTGAACATCTGGGCTTCAAATGAGTTGAAAAGACCAAAATGCCATCGAGTTCCATCGAGTTTGAGGCAGCCATCGAGCACCATCGAGTACCATCGAGTAAAAGAAGGTCAAGTAATGAAGGAAATGCTATTGAGTGAATGAGGATCGAGTATCAAGCTGTCGAGCATTGAGTATCGAGTTTCTGGCATGGATGCAGGGTTGCGATGCTCCGAAGTTGAATCACTGCCAGGGTCTCAACGCATCCTGATACTTTACTCCAATGCTTAAAGGTAGAAGCATCGGTGTTGCAACGCTCTTGTGAAGAATGACGGACACAGAGCTGAGCGTGCTCACAACCTAGCATTGGACAGCTTGTTTGACGCTTCCCTCTTGCCGCATCAGTGTTGTAACGCTATTCAAAGCGTTGCAACATTACGATGAATTCTATAAATATCTCTTCTCGGCCTTAGGTCGAAATGTGCTAGAATTTTGAGGGTATAGGCCAACTCTTGGAGCTAAAGCGTGGAGGCCAAATTTAAGCTATAACATCCCAAGTTTTTCATTTTTCAAATTCTGTATTTTCATAAAATTCAAGGACAATTTTGTTAATTTCAAAGTTCAGTTTTGTTTAAAGGGGAGATATGGATTTATGTCACATTAATTTAATTTTAAGTTAATGTCAAGAATTTAAATTTATATTGTGGAAATTAATTTGATTTTGATTTTGGAATTTGAAGAAAAAGGGGAAGAGTTTTAAGAATATATATTTAGATATATTTTTGTAATGAGAGGAAGGTTAAAATAAAATTGAAATAAAATATAATGGAATAAAATAAAATAAAATTTTATTATAGTTTATTTCTTTCATTTAAAATAATCTTTTTCTTTAAAAAAGAAAAGAAAAAAAAACTCTTTTCTCTCCCTTCTTCTTCTTCCTCCCCCCAACGTGAAGACCCTCTCTATGTGCCCTAGCAGCCGCTGGCCATCTCCTCTCCAACCGGCATCGCACGTCTGACCGCCATCAATTCGTCGATCATTCGTCCGTGGGCCGTCGTTCGCACAGGTCAGCTCAATCTCGCCAGCAAGTAGCGATCGTCCAGATCTTCTTCGTCGCATGCCAATCTTGCCCAGTCGGTTAGATTCACATCTGCAAGTTGCCGTCAATTGTCTAGCTGCTTCGTTCATGGGTTGTCGTGCCATCAGCCAAGGTCTGAAGCCGAATGACCTAGCCCAGCCATCGAAACTTCCGCCGTGAACCGTTCCTTCGTCCAGTCATCTGATTCGTGTGACCCACCGCCGAATCCAGCTGACCGCCTCCCTCGTGCCGCGCGATGCCGCTCATTGTTCGTAAAGTGAAGTCGCGCCACCGTGAGTCACCGTCGCTCCAACTTTTGACCACCGTCTATTGCCGCACTGCCTATGTTCTGTTTCGTGGGTCTTCGTCGGACTCTTAGATTTTGGTAAGATCTTTTTTGTGGTTGGGTTTCTTGAAAGATTTTGGATGCCCACTAAGTTGGATTAAAGATTAAATTAGTCGCATTATCTTGATTTTAGAATTAATTTTGACTTAGCCCTTGTATCTTTAAGATTTCAAGTTGTCATCCATTGGGATTTAAAATCTGTTAGAAGGAGATTTTGGAGTGGTTGTTGATCAAATTCTTTGGGTAAGCTTTTGAGTATTGTGGTTTTGAATCTGAGGTATCGCAATTATTATTGGACTGAAATTTAATGGTTGTATTCGTATGTTAGGGTTGTTACTTCAACTTGCGATCATCGTTTGGTTGTCGGAGTTTATCTGTGGATCTTCGATTAAGGTAAGTAATCTTACCACTAGAACTACCCACAGGCCAGAGTTGTATGCTAGCATGATAAGTGTGTGTTATGGTAAATGTTAGCATGTTGATTGATAGTATGACCTGAATCAAAGTATGTTCTGGCACAAATTCTGATTTGTTTACATACACACCTAAGTGCTTGATCGTTAGTATGTGAGAGTATGTGTTTTCATATATCGATGTCTGATCTGCTGGTGTTGAGGCATACTTGCATGTTGTGGATTTATGATATAAGTTATACATGGATGATGTATAATATGTTATTAAGAATTGTGTATGTGATGAAGCTATGGTATCAAGGATTTTTATGTATGTTTTAGAACTGTACAATGTTGAATCATAGCACGTTAAGACTATGTAAATATCCTCACTGATTAGTTAGATGCTCACCAGTTTGTGTTTCCTTCGGGATTCACCAGTTTATGTTTCCTTCGGGATTCACCAGTTTGTGTTTCCTTCGGGATTCACCAGTTTGTGTTTCCTTGGGGATTCACCAGTTTTGTGTTTCCTTCGGGATTCACTAGTTTGTTTTTCCTTGGGGATTCACCAGTTTTGTGTTTCCTTCGAGATTCACCAGTTTTTTGTTTCCTTCGGGATTCACCAGTTTTATGTTTCCTCCGGGATTCACCAGTTTTGTGTTTCCTTTGGGATTCACCAGTTTTGTGAGCATACTTAACTACAATAGGATAGAACTCAGTCTCTCATCTGTTACATGTATTTATGTGCCATATGCGAGTATCTAGAGGACATAGATGCCTAGCCTGACCCCAGTGGTGGGACTACTTATTGAGTATTTCATACTCATTCTTTCTTATGTTGATGTTTCAAGTAAGGGTAGAGATGCACCGGCGATGGCGCAGCGGAATTCGTGATCATGTCACTGGGACTAGTTTTTACGCTTCCGCATCATGAGATTTAGAGTTCTTTTCATGTTTCTCTTAATGTTTAGTTTTGATGTTTGAAACTTATTATTAAGAATTGTCTTTCATATGTATTTATTAACCTTTATGATTTATGGGTACCCTATTATTGTTGCATTTAATAAATGTATTTTAAACTTCTCTTGTTTTAATTAGCATTTATTTCAAATAACTAAATGTCGTTTTAAATTCTTTGCATGCATTTATTTTAGTAACGACCTTACCTAAGTCCTAGGGGGTCGGGTCGTTACATAGGCTTTCTTCTTCTTCTATTCCCTTTAATTTTTAGTGTCCTTAGGTTACATTTATTTTATTTTCGGATTATGAATTTGTATTGGATTGTATCCCATTGGTTTGTCTATGAATCAATGAGGTAATCTTTTAGTTAGTTCTTGGATTAAGCATTCTTGTATTTTGATGAGTTTCCAGTTCAATTTTTATGCTTTAATCTAGAATTATCTTTTTCTTAAATCTTGTTAATTTAGACTTGCTTTTATGTGTTGAATTGATGCCCCTATCATGAACGCATGTCTTAGCTAGTTAAATTCAAGTTCGCACACATCCTTGTATCATCCATGCTTTGAATTTACCCTTGTAGCACATATTATATAAGCATGCTTGAGTTTTTTTAGGTTGTCCATGAATCTTTGCATCGCAAGTTTAATCTAGATTTAAGGAACAAATTGATTATTTGAACACAACTTTCCTGACACTTAATCAACATAGTTGAATCTAAATCTTAATGCATGTGTTTCTAGTTCTTTATGGCCGTTGAGAACCCAATTGCATCTAGGAGCATGTAGATGTAGTTAGGGCACGACTTTCCAGCCTCAACTACGAATTAGGACGCTTGATCGATTCTGATTAATTGATTTTCGGGCTTATAGAGATTAGTTAATTCGCACCAATTGAGTAGCTATGCATGCATAATTTGAATATATGATATTTTGGTTGAAAACAATTGTTTAATTTACATTGAATGGCTACTTCCTCCGAGAACTAAATGAATCCATTACCGTTTCACATATCCATTGCACTTTACTTTTACTTGCATGTTTTCATTTTCAAAACCACAAACCAAAACTCAGTTTTTATTGTTTTTCTACGGTAAAATGTAACCCAAAAAGAAATTAATTCTTCGCTTCTTTGTGGTTCGACCCCGCACTTACCGTTGTTGCTACGTTTTAGTAGTAATAGGAGTAGTTTGGGTATATTATAAATTTTTCTTCTGACCAGAATCGAAGCTTATTAATGATGTAGGTTTCAGTTCTTTATCCGAACATTGAGCAAGTGTTCCTATGTTCAATTTCTTAAGATTACCTTGATTAAATTTGATATTCTTCAACTCTATGTCTTCTTCGAATTTTGATGTAATTTAGATTTGCGTTTATGTGATGGACTGACGGCCCTATTACAATTGCATATCTCTACTAGTTATTTCAAGCTTATGCATTTTCTTGTGTTTGTCTATGCTTGAATTTACCTTGGTAACATAGAATTGAATGTGAATGCTTAGATTTATAGGTTGGACTTGAATCTTAGTGACATGTTCAACCTAGGTTCAAAGAACAAATTGATTAATTGAATGAGGCTGTCCAATCAATTAGTCAACACAATTGGATCTTCAATCTTCATGCATATGAACGTTAATTCTAAATGGACGTTATCGAACCCAATAGAATTTAGAGCATACAGTTTAGTTAAGGTTTTCCTTTCGAACCATAGTTAATTTTTAGAACGCTTGATTGATTTGGTTTTAATTAGTTGTCGACCTTTGTAGAAACTAATTAAGCAAAATCGATTTAGTAGTTGCACATGCATAGAATGGAATTTGTTTAATTATTGAATTCCATGATAGAAATTTCATTCTCTCTCTTACTCTAGAAATTAGATAGACCCCTATTCTAGATTACATTTACCCTTGCATTTTATGTTTTACATGTTTATCTCTTTCACACCAAACCCCCTATTTACCATTCTAGTTAGGAAATTATCTTAACGAAACAAATTGTGCTTCCCTACGGATCGACCCATACTTACCACTATTGCTAATTCTTTGTAGTGATAGGAGTAGTTCAGTATTATAAAACTCCCCAAGATTTTAAATCATTGTCACCTATAATTTTCTGACTGAACAAATAATATATGTTCATCGAGCCTAAAACCTATACTAAAATTTGTAGTACACAGGGAAATACGAACTAGCAAGGCCAATAGAAGAATTCCATGCAACGAGGGGGTTTTTTGTGAAAGAAACAAATTAAAAAATAGCATGCAATATATGTAAAGTTTGAGACAAGAATAGAGCACGAAATTGGGTTGAATTTTTCAATAAAAAGATCTTGGGATTAGTTCGTTAGGTTCAATTTTTTTTGTCGAATATAAAAGACAACGCGAGCTCATTGAAGTCCATAACCTATTAGTAAGATCTAATAGCCCGATTATTCAATTAAGGGTTTTAATCCAATTGACCCTAAACTAGTCTTAAATACTTCCTTCTAAGCGAGATCCATGTTCAAACTAATTCGCATTAAGAATTGGGTTACGTTGTTGTGATACCCAATGAATTGGAAAGCCTAGACTCATAGCATGATTAATTGGGTGAAAGTAAACTAGGACAAACAAGTGTGAGTTTAGAAAAAAAATCTTAGCCAACACAAGCATTCCTAATTCTTGTAACCTGTTTTACACTTATGCAAAGACGTCGTGCAAAATTCACATACAAGAATCTAATGAACTTGATTTGACAGATCAATTCTACCAAATTTCATTCAAGATAAACAAAAATCACACCCAAAAGTTCATAGAGTTCAATAAAAATAATTTAACATCGTCAAGAATTTGAACTAAACTACTATTCCCAAGATAGAGGAATTACATGGCCTTGCATCGTGTTCGATCAAAAACCAAAGTTTGAGAAATTGGAAGCAATAATGAAAGGAATTGAAGGAAGGAAGAATGAATTCTGAAAAATAGATTAAAAAAAAAAAAAAAAAAACTCTCCAATTCGTTCCCAATTGCGGCTAAAAAATCGTCTCTCTTTTCAGCTGGAAAAGAAAATTTCTCTATTCGAACATTGGAAAAGAAAATGTTGCCAAGAGCATTGCGATGTTGTTTTCAAAGAAGACCACAAGCATTGAGGCAGATGCACGATGCAATGCTCCATGTCCGTTGCTACTTGTAACGTTGCGATGCCCTGGCCAGCATTGCAATGCTACCCTATACCTGATGCTTCTATCTTATAGCGTCGCATTGGAGTTTTGTAGGGGCGTTGCAACACTTCGTGCTTGTCCCAAAAGTGTTGCCTACTATCTTTCAACCTCACATGAAGGTTGAGGGTGTTGGGGTTGATGCCCTAAATCTTGTAGGGTTTTGTAGTTTGTAAACACTTGTATGAACAAACATTTTGTGATTTAATATATGATATTTTATTAACTTATGTCTATGAAATATATGATATTTTAGTTGTATTAACCACAAATTAATAAACTGAGATCCATGGTTATCATTGTAACTTAAACATGTATGTGGAGACATACAAGTGGGTTGTGTTTAGGTGATAACCTAAATGGTCTGTAGTATATGGATAAGACTGGGTACCTTATCCTGGTGATAACCTAAATGGTCTATAGTATATGATTAATTGAATGGTCTGTAGGTGTTATAAATGTTGTAAAGTCCTACAAATGATCTGATCCTGATCATTCATGTATTAGACATGCGAGCGAGGATATTCTATACAAAGAAGTTTGTTTAGACCGGACCACGAAATGTTTAGTCTCATTATATAACGCCGTTCATAATTGAGACTTTCATTTCACTAGGATGACCATGGGTAACATGACCTTAATCCTGAGTGAGTTGTGAACTCTTACCTATGAGGGCGGTTCTTTGATTTGCACGGGTGAGAGTGGCTAGAGAGGGGTTTAGTTATAGTGGGACTATGATCTATTGTTCATTAGAGGGATCAGTGGTACCTAAGGAGTTAGATGTAATTACAGGGGCAAAACAGTAATTTGGCCCAGCTGTACTTATGAGCGATTTGTGAAGGGTCATCGTATTGTTGATTGGTTATATCTAATAGACATAGAAATATATCTGTAGTGCGAAGAGTGCAATTGTCAGTCTTTAGTGGAGTGCCCGACAGTTAATGGATGGTGAATAATGTGATAAAAGAGTTTAATCAGTTATTCACATACTGTTGGAGCTTCAAGCTACAGGTTCATAAGGTCCCCTTAGTAGCTCAATGAATTTAAGTTGAGAATCATTTTTTTGGTTAATTTGAAATGTTCAAATTAATAAGAGGGAATTTGATTATATATGATATAATTAAATTAATTAAATTATATATGATATAATTGATATAATGTATTTGATACATTATTGTTTAATTGGAGGAACAAATATTTGAATATAATTCAAATATACTTTCTATGAATAAGATTCATATTTATTCAATTTAATATAAGTATGATTTATATTAAGTGCCATAAAACAAAGAAAAAGAACTATGGTTTATATATTGTATATGATGCAATATTGAAACAATAGGTTATAAATATAATACGATAAGTTAGTTATCATATTTATTTATGGTTTATTAATTATTTGATAATTAACTATTTTTTCTCCATAACCACCCTTTGAAGAGTTATATGGTTGTGTGGCAAAATTGGATAAATGAAAATTGGTTTTTAATTATTTCGTGTGATCTAAATTCACTATCGAGTAAGCGATCAAGTAACTACACAATTAGAGTTGAAAGCCTATGCAATAGTCTCATTTTCTCTAAGCGACAGAGTATCTATGCTATACGATAGCCTTGTGCCTACTCGATCGTTTTCCTCCTCAAACTCCAAACTGAAGGAATGATATATCATGCAACGGAAGATTACAAAATCAATAAGCATTTAAACTACATTTAATTTGAGTTTTAAGCATATTGTTCATATGATATTTATAAGAGGGTTTGAAACACATATTACCTTTGAAGATTTCTCCACGAATTCAGCTGAAAAACACCAAGATAGACCTTGAATCATGAGAGGACTACTACCAAGATCTTCTCTATTATGCTCAAGCTGGAACGTGTGGTGGAAACACTTAAATCAAGTTGAATTGATGAAGAACAAGTGAGGGAGGTATGTAGAATTTTCAGGTTATCACTTCAGCAAGTATAGCATCGAATTGCTTAATGTTCTTCATGCATGGAGCTTCTATATATAGGAAGAATTCATGCAAATATATAGGGTTGCATGAAGAACAACTCCAGCTTGAAGATCATTAAATCTAGAAATGAAATTTGGTGATTATCCAACAAATGTGTTAGTGGGTTTTTTCCAAAAATGGAAAAACCCATTAACCTGAAATGATTTCAAAAATTCATTTTATTTAAATTAATTTTATAAAATTAATTCAAAATAATTAATTTAAATACAACTAATTTTAATTTATTTTTAATAATATTAATTTAATATCTAAATATTAAATTAATAAAATACTAATATCACCAATAAATCAATTTTATATATAAATAATAATTTATTTTCCAATTTCGTTTAATTTCAATTAAATTAAACGTTTATAATTGTATCACATACAATCAATCGAAAACTCTAAAAATTGAATTTTAACATTTCAAATTCATAACCGTAATTTCATACATCAATACTCAATTTGTTATTCCAATTTAATGAGCTAGTAGAGGGACCTAATGGACCTACAAATCATGAGCTCTAATTATCTGTAATTAATTCGTTAAAACTCTTTAATCAAATTAATTACTATTCGTTAACTATCAAGACACACCATTATAGCTCGATAGTTGCACTCTCCTCACTGTAGATATATTTCTGTCCATATAAACCATAATCAGTAAATCGATCATTCACAGGTCGTTTGTAATTACAGTTGGGTTAAAATTACCATTTTACCCCTGTAAATACATCTTGTTCCTTAAGTTCCCACTGACCCTTTAATGAACAATCCGATTCATAATACTACTTATGAATCAGGTCCTTCTTTATCATGAAAAGGCGGGGCCCCAATTGTTCAAGACCTGGAATGAGCACTTAAGAGAATAACTTATCTGCTAACCCTAGAAAAGGATAGGAGTGAATTTCATATTGCAGAGCTATGTCCCCAACTATCCATCCGGTCTTATCTCCAAAATGAAAGGTTTATTGAGCAGTGATGTTGGACTACTCTCACCCATGCAGACCAAAGGATAATCCTGAATAAATAGGAGTTCATAGCTAGCTCAGGATTAAGACTGAGTTATCCTAGGTTACTTTAAATATTAAATAGTCAGTTTTAACAGTAAACAGTCGTTATAAAGAAAAGTGACTATTTCGTGGTCCAGTCTATATGCAAACTCAATGCATATGATTCCCCCACTCACATGTCTCTACATGAATGATCTGTGGATCACATCATTTGTATTACCTATACAAAATGGGTCGCATTCGATAGTGTTACCAGGATGAGATACCCAATTTCATCCATATACTTATAGACCATTTAGGCTATATACTATTAACTTGATACTATTTATGTCACCACATAAAGTTAAGGTATTCATACTATAGCCATGGGTATGTCATTGGATTTTCATATTTTCATAATAGAATGCAAAATCAACAACTTTATTGAATGAGACACTCAATAATATTTTACTGATAAATAGAATGTTTAACATAAAATTTACGAACTGCGAATTCTAGGACATTCCTAACACAAACTTTCCCTCTAACCAAAATTAGCTAGAGCCCATCACTCCTGGATTCTCACACCGAGAATACCAAGGTCACCAAGTGGTAGTGTCCTGTTGGTTCGAGGATCGAGTTTTTGCTTGCTACTTGTTCGAGGAGTGTTCGAGTTGTTCGACGTGTTCGTGAATGATTTCATTCGAGAGATTAACTTGAAGAACGGTTCTTCAAAGGTATAATCTCTAAACTTTGTTTTTAATTTAGAAGCATGTTAAAATTTAGTTTTTGATGCATAATTTGTTTTGTAGGATTGTAAATGTATGCGTTAAATCACAATGGACTTTGGACGATCAGCTTCCGCTCAAAGATTCTCTATAAATAGAGATCCTTAAAGAGGGAGGGTTGCAACACTGCGCTTGATGATAGACTTGTAAATTTTCTGACTTCTTTCAACTTGATGCATCCAACTCCCATTTTTTTAGTCCTTTTTGGCTCGTTTTACACCCAAATGAATTCTTTACTCCTCGAGATCAATTTACCTACAAAATAGATATATTATGCATAAGAACCACTTAATAATAGTGGAACTAAGGATATAATTAGAGACGTTTAGAAAACCAATGGGTCGGGGCCCTGCGGGGACCCACCCCGAACGGGATGTGGAATCCCCAAATACACGAGGAATGGGGGAGGGAGTGGATAATTTTTTTTTCTCCGTTTGCAATTCAGGGTCGGGGATGGGGAATATATTCCCTAACCCTGACCACGACCCCGACCCCGCTCCGTATCTCCGCCCCGCCCCGACTGTTGTATATAAATTTTATATAAATATATATTAATATAAAGTTAATTAGATTCAAGATTATACTTTGTCGTATGTGAGAGATAAATATTTGAACAAGATCCAAATATTAATTATATGAATAAGATTAATATTAAAACTATAGGTTATAATTAATATGAATGAGATTGATATTAAAAGTATATGTTATAATTAATATGAATGAGATTTATATTAAAAATATAGGTTATGTGAGATGATGTTATTTGAATATCATTCAAACTAAATTAAATATCTGATTTTTTATTTAGGGGCAATTGTAACTTTAATTTAAAAAATTTAAAAATTGGACATGTGTTCCTAAGTTTTGATTTTTTCAAACATGTCAAAAAACTTTTGCTTGAAAATTTAATTGCTATTTGACTTCTATGTGGTTGTCATGTAATGTGATTGTCACACTTGTAATTACAAAATGGTTGAAGTCACAACTTTGGCTTCTTAAAATATATTTGCCAAACAATACAATTTCCCTTTAATTAATTATTAATTTTTCTATTTATTTATTTATTATATATTAAAATTTGATTTAACATATAAATTATTTAATGCAAAATAATAACTCCCATTGAGAGTTGAGCTGGAGAAGGAGAGTTATAACTCCCTCTCCAACCAACTCACTCTCACATAAAAGAAAAAGAGAAAAATTTATTTTTTATTAATATTTTTCCAACACATAGATCACAAACAAGAAAGAGAAGAGTTCTCTTTGTGTATTTGGTCTTCTTCCCCAAACCTCTCTCCCACAAACATCTCCCTACCAAATGAAGAAGCGCACACATCCTTGATTTTGTCCTCAAAATAACAAGGAATCCAAGTGGTAGTGTTCCCTGTTTGTGACTTGTTTGTTCATGCGAGGTGTTCTTCAATTTGAGAGAGATCTTGCATTTGTGGTATTCTATTTCAAGGAGAGGAATTACGAGAAGAAAAGTCTTCAAGGCTTAGTTCTTCTCATCATATTCTCCCTAAAAGCATGCTATAATTTATAAATGTTTATTCCGTTCTTCTATAATTTCTCTGTTTTTTCGAATTTTTCAAATTGAATTATATTGGCATGCATGTTCACATACTTCCACTTGGAATTCCATTCATTCAATTACTTTAGGTCCATTATATCCCTCTACTAGCTCACAAATACAAACAATAATTTAAGTGTTGAAAATTTTGAAATATTCAAATTATAGTTTATGGGAATTTATTATATATGATACAATTAACTTAATATATGTGGATACATTATAATAGAAAGATAATTTGAATTAGATTCAAATATTAATTAGTATTAATTAAATTCATATTGAAACTATAGGTTAAAATTAATATTAATCCTATAAGTGATATGTGTTTTAAAATATTATTCAAATATACATAAGATATTTAATAAATATATTGACTAAATTTAGATTTAGTTAATAATTAATTTAATTAATTTACTCTCCTGCAGATAGAGTGGAATGGAGTAGGAGTGAGGAGAGTTTATTCCTCATACGTAAATATTACCTGTGATGTTCACCCTTGGATATAAAAAGGGGATCATAGGAGGAAAAACCGCCCTCTCTAATCTCTCTAGTATTCACTCAAAATTAGAATAGAGAAAAATTCCTTGCGAATTTTTTTCCTTTCCCCTAAAAAGGAAAAAACACAGAAAGTTCTTACAAGCTTCCTTGTTTCAAAGAAGATATCAATAGAAGACGTATTAGTCGGGTCTTGTTCGTGATTCTTGTGCATGTTGTTAATTTATATAAGGAAAAATACAATAAATCACGAAATCTAGAAAATTCTTCTGACGGTTAAGGAAAAAAAAATATTCTATAGATTTTTTTGTCTGTCACATAACAATATCACAGATAATATCACGACATGTCGCAAAGGACAAAAAAAATACTCTAGCAAATATGCATTACACATATCAACATTGGAATGAATCTCAAAGAAGAATTAGCACGATACGGAACATGCTACATAAACATGTTATTCAAGTTTTGTCTATCATAAATAAGTCAACCATACTCCAATAATAAACACCCTACAATCCTAACGCTCAAATCTACCTCTCTTATGCTCAATATCTACAAAATCATAGATTGAATACATTGAATTGCACAATGACCCTGAGTTAAATTTAGTAAGATGACACATTTTAGGTGCTATTAACTAACCTGGTCCTTTTCAATTAAGGAAAAACGAGTTCATATTTTTCTCAACCACCCTCAGCTCAACTGGTTAGAAATCCTTGTATGATTTTTTTTTTTTGGTCCAAATACCTTTGTTTGAAGAAGAAGATAAATCGAAGGACGACGAGAATGTGTGCCAACAAGAGAAAGAAGAAGGCTCAAACATCAAATTTTTGGGGTGTATATATTTTTTTGCTTTTATCGAAGACTTTCTTACATTTTAGGTCATAATATGAACTTTTCACTTTAAAGATATTTGGAACCCAATGTGTGTGCTATATTTGATCTATTTAAATTTATAAAACATTACATAATATATCTTCTTTATTTTTATAAAATAAATTGAATTTATACCATGAAATATTATATTTCAATAGTTTTTTTATCTTTTTTTAAATATAATTTTGGATTTAAAAATTAACAATATTAGAGGTAGTTGCAAATTATATAAGAATCATACCCAAAATATTAACCAATATAGCACAATATAAAGTATTAGCAAATAGAATCTATCCATGATAAATTTTGCTATATTACAATTCTTTTAAAATATTTTTATATATTTAATTATTAACCTTAAAAGTGGTATCCAACCTAATCTCCACGTGGGAGAGACTTCAAATGTTGGACATTGGAAGATTGTTGGTAGTCATGTAAGGCATAAAACTAAAGTTCAATTTGAGGATGAAACATCCGAGGAAGAATATTCCTCAACAAACCATTTTAAACCCACGTGAAACCATTGGTCATGCCTCCATCAGAAATGTGCATGTGGATTACATTATTTATTTTTTCTATTATTTAATTCTTTGTGTAAATAGTGAAAACCCCTATTGGGGTTATTACTCTTTGTATAAAAGGAGGCTACCTCCACTGGTTGATTCAATGAAATAAGAAATTAATTTTCAATATTGCCAAAAAAAAAAAAAACCTTTTCAGAAATTACGGATTATAAAATCCAAAAATGGTTTTTTTAAGAAAAAGGAAAAAAAAAAATAGGGCCGATCTAAATTGTGAAGGAAAGCAACGCTAAAGTCACCATTTTTTTTTTTTCATAAATTTTGAGTGGACTGAAAAGTCGTCCCATGAGTTGACCCAACAACCCCGCGGATTCCTTTGTGAATGGAAACTTTTGGGGCTGGCGTTTTCGGAAAACATTAAAAAAAGAAAAAAAGAAAAAAACATTTTCAATTCAAATGCAAACAATGATACATAGATGAACCCGAAAAATAAAGACAAAAAATTATATATATATATGTATATATATAATCAAAGGTAAGTCGCATCGTCTATCCTCATCAAACGGCGTTTTTACAGATCCAAACACAAATAAGATATTTATTTATTATAATATTAATTTTCTTAAAAAACGTGTCAATGATTTTAAATTATAAAATTCATGGAAATATTTTTAAATATAATAAAATGTCATTGTCTATTACTGTATATTCAACAGACAAGACAATGATAAAATTATATTATATTTATAAATAAATTGACTCATTTTTTATATTTGAAAATAACCTAATAACAAAACAATGCTTCAAGCCTTAAAAGTGCGTAACAATATTTCTAAATAATTGTAAATATTACAAAATTTATGAGTTCTTGATGATGAAAATGAACTAATAATAACACTATGTGATCATTTTTTGTGAATTAATTTGGTAGGCTGGTTGTTGAAATTAAAAGTGAGAATTTAATAAAGAGCATAAGAGTAATATTTTCTATGCTTACATCATTTTCATCATCAAGGGTAAAAAAAAACTTGTTTTTAAAAAATATGTCAAAAATACAAAATCAAACTCCAAATAGGCCATTTTGTCAATTTTTTAAATACAAATACAATTATATATATATATATATATATATATATATATATATAATGTTTTCTCAAATCTATTATAAAATCCCTAAATAGGCTTTTTAAAAAAATCTGTAAAAAAAAGGCTTTTTTAAAAAAAATAATAAAAAAATCCCAACGCAAAAACGCTTCCCAAATTATATTAAAAAGGAAAGAAGAGATTAGTTTGTTGACTTCAGATCAGATCCCCAAACCCTGTTAAGAGTTTCGAATTCTCCATTGCTATTGATTTTAGTTGAAATGGAGAAGTACGAAGTTCTTAAGGATTTGGGTGCTGGAAGTTTCGGTGTTGCTAAGCTTTGTAAGCATAAACAAACCAAAGAGCTTGTCGCCGTGAAGTTCATAGAACGTGGTCCTACGGTTCATTCTGTTTCTCCATTCAATTAATTCTTTCTTCTTTTGCCTTTGGATTCAACTTTCTTTCTCATATTGATTGGTATTTACAGATCGATGAGAATGTAGAAAGAGAGATTATAAACCATCGTTCGCTTCGCCATCCAAATATTGTTCGTTTCAAAGAGGCAAGTTTCCTTTTACCTTCAAAACTGATGGTGCTGTTACTTAAAAATGCATCAAATTTTAGATGAAGAAACCGAGAAAACCAAAGATGGATTTTGAAGTTGAAGATTATGTAAAATTTGCAGGTTATTTTAACCCCAACCCATTTGGCTTTGGTGATGGAATATGCTTCTGGGGGAGAACTTTTCGAAAGAGTTTGCAGTTGGGGTCGTTTTGGAGAAGATGAGGTCCATTATCTATCTACTCTCTCTCTTTGTCGTATACTATGAATTGCTAGCTTTATTCTTAGGAGTTTCCTTACCCATAAGGTTTCAACACTTTCAGCGTACACATTGAACTTCGTAGATATTATGTCAGTTGAGTTATGCTTCTATGTTCAAAATAATTATTAGTCCCCTATTATTACGCCCCTCATTTGGTAATTAAACCTATTAGCCCAATTTGATTCATCCGTATCATTCATTCCAACTAAAGTAGAAGTTTGGTATAAAATTGAACAAAAACTAAACGTAGAATGCAATTTTAGACATCAGTTGACTTTTTAGATCCAACTCAATTATTCGGGTTGTACATTTCTTCAACCTAAATAACCTTTATTAAAAAATGAACCCAACCCAAATATTTGGGTTGAGTGGGTTCGGGTTAATCATATCATTTGTTTAAAAAAAAATTCTAAAAAGAAGCACAACATAAATATATAAAAATCTTATTTAATTATTTTCATATATTGAATTAAAATTAACAACTCAATTTCAATTTACATAGTGAAAATTTGTTTTCTAAAGTATAAAGAAACTACTTTTAAGAGTTGTTGAAGAATAAATTATTAAAAAAATATTTGAATTAAATAAAATTAAAATCAATATATATAAATAATGTGTTATATGTAATAAAAAATATATATATTTTAAAGTTAATAATAAACTCGGGTTAGTTCGAGTTGGGAGTTAATTTGGGTTATATTAGGTGAACCCATGAACCAACTCAACCCATAAAATTTTCATTTATTTGAACCCAATCAAACCCAGATGAGTTGATAACCCAACCTAAACCACACAGGTTGGGTTGGATTGATGTCATCGGGTTTTTTGAACACCCCTAATTGAGTAGTTTCATCACTAATATCTTATTTACCTTTATTTATCTATTATATATTTTACTCTTAACTTTAAGGTAAATTACGAAAACCACTCTTAATTTATGAGTGTAGTAACAATTACATCCTTAAAATTTTAACCGTAAAAATTAAATCCTCGTTGAAAAGTATAAAAATTGTAGAAAAATTATAATAAAAAGCAAAATAAGAAAAAGTATTTGCCAATATAGTACAGATTAAAAATAATTACATATATAGTAAATGTTTACCAAACACTTTTAACTTTTTTTCAATTTTCAAATTTGCCTTTCTCTATTCCACTTCCTTTTCTTCCTTTTCCCCCCTTTTTCTTCTCCTTTCCCTGCCATGTTCTCTATTGTTTTTTTTTTCTTTTTTTTTTCCCTATTTCTTCTCCTCCCCTACCGTGTGTTCTCCATTATTTTTTATTTTACATTTGGGTTCAATTTTTTTTTTTTTTTGTTTTCTTTCATGGCTTACTTTTACTTTTTAATTTTTTTTCTTTCTTTATTTAATGGTTCATTTTGAATTTTTATCGAGTCTTTTTAAATATAAAAAAATATTTACAAATATTTACACTTTATAGTAAAAAGTTTCAAAAGAGCAAAGCACTTTTGAAACTTTTTTCTATAAAGTGTAAATATTTTTGGGTTTTTCTATTTATAAAAATTTTCCTTTTTATCTTTATTTTTTTTCATTGTTAATTTTTTCATTGCTTACTTTTACTTTTTAATTAAAATTTAATTAATCAAAAAAAGAATTGAGAAAACTAGGTTTCGAACTAAAGAATTGAAATGAACTATTTTTCTCAAAATTTTAAATTTGAGGTCTTTTTTAGAAACGAAATGAGACATGGGAACGTTACAAACAGGCCCTTTCTTTTGTAGGACTCTAAAAATATGAAATTGAACAAGAATGAATTTCTATCATTGATGGCTTGTGATATCAGTAATAGACTTAGTCTATCGGTGATAGGGTTCCTATCACGACAAACTACGTGAATCATTGATATAATTTAGGCAGATATCCATAATATCAGTGTATCAGTGATATCAATGATAAAACTTGGATAGATATCAATCATATTCATATATTAGTGATGTCGAACTTAGGTAGATATCAGTGAAAAAAGTTTATTAGTGATAAAAGTCTGTCACTAATAATCATGATAGTAGTTTCTCGATAATAACCACTGATAGTTTTGAGTGTTAATCTCTCAAAGTTAAAAGCCACTTATAAAAGTCTATCATTGATAGCCATCTTAGTGTGAAGTTAATTAATAAAGTTGAATCTTGACTAAAGTGTAAGTGGGATACCTAGAAGTTATCATTAATAGTATATTATCATTGTCAGAAACTATCAACAATAGCATATTATTTGATGGTAAAAAAGAATGACAAAAGGTATATTCAAAACATCTTGAAAAGCTATAACAAAAGTTGAGAAGCCCAGTGTTGGCATTTTATGAACAACCTTTTACGTTCAAAACATCTTGAAAACCTATAACAATGCATGCTTTAAATTTAACTAAGAAACTCTTTTCGAACGCATGAAATAGAGAAATACCTTTTAATGCATGTTTAAACCTTTTCAATAAAGCATTGCATGAACTTAATTAAACACATGATCGCACATGATAAAACAATCATCAAACCTGTACCCCAACCTCTCTAGGGGTGGATCAACTCAACACACCCAGCACTGAATTGGAACCAACTCAACATATTCAGTCTTTGCTAATGCGAAACCAACTCAATGCATATCAGTTGCCTTATGTGCATGCAGAACTCTGTCCTAGTGCTAGATCAAAAGGTTTGAAAACCTCTTTCTCAAACCATCATTTTTCAGAATATCGCATGAAAAAACAAACAAAAGTTTGTATTTAAATCCATAACTCAAAGCATGATGATAAAAACATATTTATCAATATAAACTTGAGAACAACCTTTAATAGTTCATAAACATGATTTTTTTCATCAAATATTTTTAAAACATTACTAAAATAAGATTTTTTCTTAGAAAGGGTCGCTGATAGTTAATCGAAAAGGATTTCTGTTTTTCCAAGCCTTCCCAACTTCATATTTTCTTCTTAGATCCTCGATTTTCTCTAAGCTCCAACTTGTCCTGAATTTATCTAAATTTGGCTTAGAATCCAAGATTAGGGCTAAAAATAATCTTATAATACCTAAATAACGGATGTAAAACTAGGCTTTCGTTAATCAATAGTAAATGGGTTCTCCCTCTTGGTATTTATAGGCTTTTACCAAGCATCCTTGTCACCCCTAGCTCACCTCTTTGTTTGACACCTCCTACTAAAATTTTGTCTAAGTATCAACTCCTAAAGCATTCTCACCTCAGAGTTAGCCACCTCAATTGCATGCATCAAACTGTCGGCTTCTAGTCTTTCTTCACCTCATTGTTCGCCACCTTCTCCTATACTCAACCAACTTTTCTTCTCCTTTCGCCACCTCCTACTTCCAACTCCAACCTTCTGGCTTCACCTTCACCAGACATCCAACATACTTGTGTTGGATACATGGACCACACCATGCGCCCAACTTATTCTCCTTTTTTCCTTCCATTGGTTTTTGGTCTCCTTCTCATAGCATGGTTCTCCCCTTAATTATTTTCCCAAGTGTTCATGCTCACTCACCCTTCTTACTTTCCAAGTATGTGTCCAAACATAGTTCTCCTATGCTTCCAAGATGTCTTCTATGCGTCCAAGGTATAGCAAGCTAACTCCTTGAGGTGAGCATCCAAGATGACCTTCCATTCTCTTGTTTAGTATTAATATCTAGTGTCACACCTCAAAGCATGCGTCCAACCTCCCATCCTTCTCCTAGTATGCGCCAAATGCTTTCATTTTTCTCAAAGCATGCTTCCAAAAAGTCTTCATAGGGTTGCTTCATGCATCTCTTCTAAAAGTAGTTGTTTCATACTTTTTTTATGCTTCTCATGTGCCCAAGATAATGTCTAAATAATCTTCTAGGCATCCAAAATACCCTTCCATGAGTTCACCTTAGTTCCCCTAAGGATTTACTCAGCTTGATGAGTTCAATTTATTTATGTGTTGTCCAACACTTGACCAAATTATTCATCCTAGTCAACCGTGCGCCCAAAATCTCCTACTATGCATCCAAAACACTAATTATGCATCCAACCCTATGTCCTATGCATCTTCATCTATGTATCCAACACACGTCTCTTGAGGTCATGTTCCCAAAGTCATCCACCATGCAGTCCAAAATAATGACCTGTGCATCCAACTTAACCTTAGCCATCCAGATTGGTCCAACAATGTGTCGAGTGGTCTTTTCCTTGACCAAAACTCGTGTCCAATGCTTCCAAGAAGTAACATAAGTTCCCTTGATAAGTATTTCCTTCGTCTACAAGGTTTGAGCTTTACTCACTTCAACTACGCTTCCAATCTTGGGATGATGAGTTCAATTTTCTCAACTACGCTTCCAACTTTAGGATGGTGAGTTGAACCTTCTCAACTACGCTTACTCCTCATTTTCTTTTAGTTCAATGAATGCCCTTCTCCTATAAGCTTTTCTAGGTTCAAAGCATAGTTTGGTCACTTAGCCAAAATTCCGACTTCAACCTACTATGCTTCCAACTTGTTCATTCCAACCTTTTCCTCCTGAAACTTGATGAAACTTTTCTCCTTCTCTTGTAGTCCAATGCATACTTCACTCCTAAGTTCAACAACAGGGTTCCAACACTTAGAAAATTTTCAATTCTTTTATTTGAAAAATATGAAAATTGTGGTAAAAAATTAAGAGAAAACAAACACAAATTAAAAAAAAAAAAAAAAAAAAATTAAATTTGGGTGTCAAAGCATTGTTAAGAATTATTGGTGGGCCTAACACCCAAAGAGAAGATTTGGTAGGTTTGTGAGATTGTTTAAGTACCCTTTTGATCTTATTTGTTACAGGCAAGGTATTTCTTCCAGCAACTGATTTCTGGAGTCAATTATATTCATTCAATGGTAGGATTAAAAAACATATATACTACTACGCCTCATATAGTTTGTTGTTTAAAGTTGTTATATCACTTTTTTTTTTCTTTTTTTGACAAAAAGTATGCTTTATGCAGCAAATATGTCATAGAGATTTGAAGCTAGACAATATCCTTTTAGATGGAAAGAAATCCCCGCGCTTGAAGATATGTGATTTTGGCTACTCGAAGGTCTTTAAATATATGAGAATTTTATCGATTTGCTCATTTCAAATAAACGTGTTCTTATACTCTTCTATTTTAAGTTTGTTATGACTAACCATCCTTATTGTATTCAAAGCCAAAAATGAATGTTTGTTCTGCAACATACTAAGCCTTATATGTCTTCTTGTCTAAAAACGTTATACCATATTTTGTTTGACACAATGTTTTATGCAGCAAATATGTCATAGAGATTTGATGCTAGACAATATCGTTTTAGATGGAAGCCCAACCCCGCAATTCAAGCACAGTAATATTGGCTTCTCCAAGGTCTTTGAATAAGAGAATTTTATTAATTTGCTTATTTGAAATGAATATGTTCTTATACTTGTGCTTTTCTATTGTGCATTTGTCGTGAGTAGCATTCAAAACCAAAGACAAATGTTGGTTCTGCAACATACGCAGCACCAGAGGTTATATCTCACGGACATTATGATGGAAAGGTGGTCATGCACTCTAAAAACAATTCAAACATAGGTTCTCTTAATTCAAACTCTGAAATGGTTTATAGTCTTCTTTTCCATTGTGTTGTAGATGGCAGATGTATGGTCTTGTGGAGTTACTCTCTATGTTATGTTGGTCGCTGCATATCCTTTTGAAGATGAAAATAATACTAAAAACGTCCAGAAAACTATTAAGGTCTATTAGTTCTCCTGTTGTATACTAATTTCAATAAAGTTATAATTTTTCTTACTATATTTTGTTCTTTTGCAGCGAAAAATGTCTGGACGCTACAAAATACCAGACCATGTTCGCATATCTCGAGATTGTCAACACTTACTCTCTTGCATGTTTGTCCCAAATCCCTCTAAGGTATTTTTCTGTGTCAAACTAATATGCTTTTTCTTATTTCATATACAATTTGTTTTCTTCGGTTTGTTTGATATTGTCACGAAATTGACAATTAAAGAACACAAAAAGGAACGTAGAGAAGAGAAGATCGATACACAGATATAGGTGGTTCACTAACTATCAACCGTAAAACAGTTACATTCTGTTTATTAGTTACAACAATTTATTTGTTACATTCTGTTATAACAATTTATTTGTTACAACAGTTATGATTTTGTTTGAGTTTGTTTGTATTTTCCAGCTGTTAGTTAGTTAAGCAAACTAACAAGTTCTTCTATAAAAAGAACTTGAAGTATGTAAATACAATAAGTGAAAGTAATAAGAAAGTATTTCCACATACCTTTTCTCTCCATTTGTTATGGTATTAGAGCATTTCCGCAAGAGAGAAAATTAAAAACCCACCCGAACGTCATTATCCTCGTGCAGTCCTATCATGACGACATCAGAGAGTTCAACGTCCGGCAACTCTTCGGAACTCGACGCCCAAATGAATCCCTTCATCCTTCATCATTCAATCATCCCAACCACCAATCTGGTATCTACACCACTTGCAGGATCAAGCAACTACTCTTCATGGAGCAGAGCAATGAGACTTGCATTATCAGGGAAGAACCAGATTGGTTTTATTACTGGAACGATTGAAAAATATCAGAAGGAAGCTTACAATCAGCATGGAGATGTAATAATGATGTGATAACCTCATGGATTATCAACTCAGTCTCAAAAGAAATTGCTGCCAGCTTAGTTTACAGGGGAAGCGTCAAAGAGATATGGGATGAATTAAAAGAAAGGTACTGTCAGTCCAATGGGCCACATATATACCAATTGAGAAAGGATCTTGTAACTACTACTCAAGGAAACCTTTCAGTGAAAGTATATTACACAAAAATCACTACGATATGGCAAGAACTTGTTGAATACAGACCAACGGATGAATGTACTTGTCAAGGGTCAAAGAAGATGATAGAATTCTTGAATGCAGAATTTGTAATGACATTCCTTATGGGCTTAAACGAGTCATATGCACAAATCAGAGCACAAATTCTATTGATCGACCCTTTGCCAACAATAAATAAGGTATTCTCCCTTATCATCCAAGAAGAAAGGCAAAGATCCATTGGATCCACACCTACAATTGAAAGTATAACTCTAATGGCTAATGCTAAGAAAAGGTTTACATCTGAGAAATCTAAGAAGAAAGATACTCAGCCAGTATGCACTAACTGTGGATATAGAGGTCATATTTCTGACAAATGTTATAGACTACATGGTTATCTACCAGGGCATAGACTAGCAAATAACAATTCAGTCCATCAACAAAGGCCGCAGAACTCTATGCAAACTAGTAATGAAAAGCCATTAGAAGCTCCTAAGAGCAATCAGTCTGCCTTCTTTGCCAGCCTGAATAATGAACAATACTCACAGCTCTTGAACATGCTGCAAACACACTTGAATACTCAACAAATTGATGAGATCCCTAAGACAGATACTACCCACATAGCAGGTACACGTCTTTCTACTTCACTCATCGATTCTTGTTGGATCATTGATTCTGGAGCCTCTTCTCATATATGCCATGATAAATCTATGTTTAAAGAACTACACAGCACTCAAAATATGTCAGTTATACTACCAACTAAAGCTCGTTTGAAGGTTGAGTATGTAGAGGACATTCTAATAGCAAAACAGTTGATATTGAAGGATGTTCTATACATTCCTGATTTCAAATACAACCTGCTATCAGTGAGTGCTTTACTTAAGGATGGAAGATATTCTATATCCTTTACTAAAAACAATTGTATCATTCAGGACAAGTCAGTTTCGAGAACGATTGGGAGGGCTGAACTAATCAGTGACCTATACTTACTCAAAGTAAATGATGAAAAGAATAAAGACTTGTCTATTGAATCTGCTGACTGGCCTATTGAATATGCTGTGTTTTTGTGTAAAGCTTCTGCAACTACTTGGCATAATCGTATGGGACACCCCTCTATTAGTAGAATAAAAGAATTGTCAAAGATTATAGAGATTTCTGATTTCTCAAATTGTAAACAATTCTGTCACATTTGTCCTTTAGCTAAACAGAAGCGTCTTTCATTTCCTGTCTTAAATAATGTTGCTGAGAATATTTTCGACCTTGTGTACTATGATATATGGGGTCCCTTTAAAACCTGAACACATGCAGGTCACACTTATTTTGCCACCATTGTTGATGATAAATCAAGGTACACATGGATACATCTCTTGGAAAATAAAAGTGACATTCTACAAGTCATTCCCAGTTTCTTCAAACTTGTTGAGACTCAATTCTTAAAGAAAATCAAAAGTTTTCGTTCTGATAATGCTTCTGAATTAAATTTCAGAGAATTTTTTGCCAAAACAGGAACTACTCATCAGTTCTCCTGTGCATATACTCCTCAACATAATTCAGTGGTTGAAAGGAAACATCAACACCTCCTCAACGTTGCAAAAGCCCTAATGTTTCAGTCCAATGTTCCTCTCACTTTTTGGGGAGAATGCGTCCTCATTGCAGTATGCTTAATCAACAGAACACCTATGGTTTTACTATCCAACAACACTCCCTATGCTGTTCTGTTTAACAAAACTATTGACTATGGCTTCATAAAGACATTCGGATGCCTTGCCTATGCTTCTATACCAACAGTCAACAGGTCTAAATTCGATCCAAGAGCAAGACCATGTGTCTTCATGGGATATCCATCAGGTATAAAGGGCTATAAGCTATATGATATGACTAAAATGACATTTTTTATCTCCAGGGATGTTTTATTCTTTGAAGAAAGGTTCCCATTCTAGTCTGTCAAAGAAGACAACAAGCCCATTTCACATGATTTTATTGATCAGTTCGTCATACCAAGCCCACTATTTGATCACTTTGAAAACAAAGGTATTACTGAAAATCTTGTTGTTAATACCTTAGAACGCTTATGTGAGGATAACCACGGTATTGATGATTCATAACCTCATATTGAAACCTCAGAAGCAACCAATCATACCACCCAAACAACCATTCCCACAGCCCCAAGAAGATCATCGAGAGCACATTACCCACCCTCCTACCTGAAAGGCTTTCACTGTAACCTCACATCCCATAGAAAATCACCCTTTCCTCTTCACAAATACCTCTCATATAATACTTACAACCAAAACCATAGGACATACATCTTAAATGTCACTTCCATCTATGAACCCACCTATTACCACCAAGCCGCGAACCACCAGATTTGGAAGAAGGCTATGGCAGAGGAAATAGAAGCCATGGAATGAACTAATACATGGACTATTGTCTCTCTTCCAAAGAATCATCATACCGTAAGCAGTAAATGGGTTTACAAAGTCAAGTACAAACAAGATGGAACAATTGACAGATATAAGGCGAGACTTGTAGCAAAAGGCTACAATCAACAAGAAGGAATAGATTTCTCAAACACCTTCTCACCTGTCGCCAAAATTGTCACTGTTAAAGTCTTCTTCGCCCTTGCTGCATCCTACAATTGGTCACTCACTCAAATGGACATCAATAATGCCTTCCTAAATGGTGATTTGTTTGAAGAAGTGCATGTCTTTGCCATTGGGTTATCAAACCTCACAAGTACCACGGAAAGGTGAGAAACTAGCCTGCAAACTTAACAAATCTATGTATAGGCTGAAACAAGCCTCGAGACAATGGTTTCTCAAGTTTACAGCTGCTCTATCTTCACATGGCTTTCATCAATCCAAGTCTGATTATTCTCTTTTTGCCCGAGGACATGGACATGATTTTGTAGCATTGTTGGTATATGTAGATGACATATTACTAACTGGACCATCCCCTCAAATAATCAGCTCAGTCAAAGAAGTCCTCAAAGGATATTTCAAACTCAAGGATTTAGGCAACGCGAAATATTTTCTGGGATTAGAATTATCCAGATCTCAACAAGGGATCATGATTTCTCAAAGAAAATATTGCCTCCAAATACTTGAGGATACTGGATTTCTTGAAGCTAAACCAGCTATAACTCCTATGGATCCCAATTTGAAACTATCAAAGAATGAAGGAGAGCTTCTAAAGGCAGATGACATCACATGTTATAGGAGACTGATTGGCAGGCTTATATATCTTCAAATATCTCGGCCAGACATATGCTTTGCTGTTCATCGGCTAAGCCAATTCATCCACAGCCCCACTAAAGCTCACTTAAATGCCGCTCATCACTTACTCAAGTACCTAAAACGGTCTCCTGGACAAGGCATTTTAATCAGCCCTATCACTTCCTTTCATTTAAAAGCCTTTGTGGATGCTGATTGGGGATCATGTCCTGATACTAGAAGATCCATTACTGGTTTCTGCATATTCCTAGGGGCATCTATCATATCATGGAAATCAATGAAACAAGCCACCGTTTCTAGATCTTCTGCAGAAGCGGAGTACAGGGCACTAGCCTCAGTTACTAGTGAATTAATGTGGATCTCTCAACTCCTCAAAGATCTTCAGGTTAAGATCCTAATGCCCACTACTGTATTCTGTGACAATCAAGCTGCTATTGCCATTGCCTCTAATCTAATGTTTCATGAGAGGACAAAACACATAGAAATTGATTGTCATTTTGTTTGGGACAAGATAGCTGATGGGTTCCTTAAGGTTCTCCCTATCCAATCTAGTCAACAACTCGCAGACATGTTCACTAAAGCATTGCCTACATCCGTTTTGTCTAAACTAGTATCCAAGTTGGGCATCATTGACATTCATCATCCCACTTGAGGGGGAGTATCAACAGTAAAACAGTTACATTCTGTTTATTAGTTACAATAATTTATTTATTACATTCTGTTATAACAATTTATTTGTTACAACAGTTATGATTCTGTTTGAGTTTGTTTGTATTTTCCAGCTGTTAGTTAGTCAAACAAACTAACAAGTTCTTCTATAAAAGGAACTTGAAGTATGTAAATACAACAAGTGAAAGTAATAAGAAAGTATTTCCACATACCTTTTCTCTCCATTTGTTACTAACGGTGTGTTAGCTACGTCCACGGGCAGAGGAAGAACAATATTATTAGGGAGAATGTTTTCAGAAAATTACATCAAACGGCGTCTCTAGGGTTATAGAGTTTATATAGCACACTACTCTAAATCCTAAGGTCATAATCGTAAATAACTACAAATAAATAAATATATTAAATACGAATTCTGAATAGGTTTCGAAGCGCCAACAAATAAATTCAAGGCATTCCAACAGATATTCTGAATAGAAACTTCTAAAATGGTAAAATGGTAGTGTAGGGTCTTCTTGATAGACCCTACCACATGCAAATCTACTGAAATTTAATGCCAACATATAAAATTATATTCACTTTCATCTTATACCACAGTAAAAAAAATAAAAGCCTATAGTATGAAAAAACTTTAGTTTATAAAACGTAGTGAAGTCACCTCCTTTATTTCCAACTTTTACCTTGTTCAATAAGATGTTGGGTTATACAGCTTCTCTTCAATATAATTCTTACATTTTTGACATAATACAACAACAGAGAATTTCAATAAAAGAGATCATGAGTCACCCCTGGTTTTTGAAGAACTTGCAATGGGAACTGACAGAACCAGCCCAAGCAATCTACTACAAGAAGGATAATCCAACCTTCTCTCATCAAAGTGTGGAAGAAATCATGAAGATCGTGGGGGAGGCAAGAAAGCGGCTGCGTGCATCATCGAAAATCAACATGGGTTACAGATCAGAAACTGAAGAGGATTACGAGACAGGGCTAGAAGAAGATTACGATTCATGGGAAGAAGAAGAGAATTACGAGACAGGGTTGGAAGAAGATGAAGATGAGTACCTATGAAATGATGGTGAAAGAAATTCATAAAGGATAAAATACTTGGTACTAAATAATCATGGTTCTCCTATAATTATAAGCACATACAATATAATATTATCAACAGACTTTTACGTTCTAAATATGTTCATATATTGTTAGTTGATGGTCGTGGAGTCTAAGCTACAAATTATTTCTCTATTGTCACTTGTTATTATATTACTAAATATAATACAATGTAGTTGAACTTATTTTTGTGTTTCTTTAGCTGTTTATATTCTTGTAATGCTTTATAAAAGCAAAGTGCATTATGGTGGAGGATGTTTATATTTTTGTAATGCTTTATAAAAGCAAAGCAAAGTGCAAAGTGAATTTATTTTTATGCGCTTATTTGCTTGTAAGATGACAGTTGGTTCAAAATTTAGAGAAGTTTGGATGAAACTTATGTCAGTTTAAAGGAAGTTTGGGTTAAACTCAGATTTCTCTCTGTCTCTGAATCTAATGAATGTTTTACCAATACTCTTCACCAGATAAGTTTTTTAACTGCCATAACAGTCTTTAACCATTTCTTGTTTTCTTTTTTACTATTGATTACAAATAGTCAATTTTGCTTTTAACTTCAATGCTTCAAGTGGTTACTGGCAGTTGGAATTTGATCATTCTTTACAAAATCCTCACCTTGTTCAAATAACTCAGCTGCTACCTCTTCTAACGATGGTTCAGTAATCAGCAATATTGAGAAATTTCAAGCATTGCTCAAATTTTGTACGTGTATAACTTTTGTGAGAAAGTCGGCTACAATTTCCTCTATTTTAACTTTCTGAAGGCTGTTAATTTTCTTTTCAATAATGTCTCCGCTGAAATGAAGCTTCACATCCACATGTTTAGTTCTTTCATATGTTTGGTTACTTTTAGCTAAATGAATTGCACTTAGGTTGTCACAAAAAATATTTAAATCTTTCTATCTAATTCCCATTTCTTCAATTAGACCATGCTGAAGGAAATCGATCACGATGATTTCCATGAGCAGCGGAAAAGATCATTTCAAATTACAATCATGTATGAACATTACAATTATAGTCATAAACACAAACATACGGTTATGCATTCAATACAGAAATTACAACATGAAACTACAAATGATCAAGAAGAAATCTCTACACACATTTGTAGACTTGTCTCCATGCCCCTTGATCACGAATGCCCGAACACAGCAACCTCGAACGCTCGAACAACACGACCGCTACATAGCACGAACATTGTGCATTCGTCCTCTGCGATCGCCTCGATCACGAACACCCCAGCAACAAGAATGGCCTCCACAGAACCTCGACGGCGTCGAGTTGAGTATGACACTACCAAGAAGGCTACCTTAGTATTCTCGGTGTGAGAATTGATAATGAGCAGAAATGCACGTTATTACAGTGCTAAGTTATAAAACAATGAAGGTTTGCATTGATAAAATATATATAATTGCATCCAAAAAGCATTAAGTTCATAATATTGCGGTCGCATGCATCCATCGAATGAAAACAGTTAACTTATGTATTTTTGTACAGAATATGCGATGACGCAAGGCGGAAAATGTGATCACAAGAAATCAACGGTCGAGCGCAGCGTTACCGCAAGGCTTTGCGGTGATTTGCGCTTGTAAATATCTGCTCAAGAAGAATTGCCGAATCGAGCCGGTGCAACTTGGTGGGCGCATCTGGGTGAAAAGCATAATAAATCGTGATGGGATAGAAAGCTGATGACGGTCAATTCCGAATTAAGTTAACAAGCCACTAATGAACTACTATAACAAGTACACTCAACTTTCGGTGACAAATATTCGGCGCATCAGACAGAGAATTAATGTCATCCCATCAGTGCAATCATAAGAGAGAAGAAGCCTTTCACCCCGAAGCTCTAAAAATACCGAAGGCAACCTTCAGTGAAGGGGTTCATCTAGTTCGACAGTTAGATAATTTTCTCCATAGTTAGAAGTAGCCTTGTTCTTAGATTTTCTTTTATTTAGAAGGCGGAAGCGAGAGAAGCAAGATTGTGCCGAGAGATCATTTCGGTGAACTTGAAAGAGTGTCGGAAGCGTCGAGATCAGAGAGAGTGTCAACTCCTGCGGAAGCAGGAATATCTTTTCAATAGAATAGAGTAGCAGTGTAAAAGCCTTGGGAAGCAAGGGATTGCTACCAGGCTCTCTATCCTTATCTTCCATTGTCATCTTATACTTTGAACTTATCTATAGAAATGGAATTTACTTCTTTATATCTATTCACTCTCTATTTATTATGCATGAGTAGCTAAATCTGTCGAATGGGTTGAGAAGCACTTAGCTAGCATAACTGGGGATCTTCATTCTATGCGATTATCTTGTATTATGTATGCGTTATTCGTCCATTAGAGATACTTGGGAGGGTAGTCTAAGGAATCTAGGCTTGGAAAAGTCAAGTTAGAATCTAGGCTTGGGAGAGTCATATTAGAATGCATAATCAAGAGATAGAAGCTTAGGAATAAGCACTGTTTGCTATTAACGCATCGCATGCATCCTAGAGATAGGTTATGATTGTATGCGGTCGGTCACCTTGTCTTTTTGTGCATCTTACATCATCGCATAGGCAAGAAGTACAGACTTAGGAATAAGCTCTATGGACATTATTGCATTCATCGCATGCGTCCTAGAACTAGGAGTACTGCATTTGTATTGGAAAATGACTTGCTGTCATATGAGGGTAGCATGATCACATAGTTTGAACGCATTCCCGGGAAATGCTAGCTAAAGACCTTCTCAACCCATTCCTCTGCATACTCAGTGTATCTACCGCATAATCAATCTTTTCTCAAATCCGCCGCATACTTTTTACACTTCAAACAACAAACCAACCAATCGTTAATTTATTTGTTACTGCAAAGATATCTTAAGAACTATCACCGCATACCGTTTTCCTTAGTCCCTGAGTTCGACCCTGGACTTGCCAGGACACTCAATAGGATTTATACTTGGATTCTGCTGAGAAAACTTATTGCACAACGCATTTCCATCACCGCAATTCCTTTCATTAATTTCACTGCATAAAATAACGCATCAAGTTTTTGGCGCCGTTGTCGGGGACTTGGTAGCTAATTGTTTGTTGAGTTTTGTGTCTCTATAGGCAACCTTTTTATCTTGGGAGTATTGCAGCTTGTGCGACCAAGTTGCAACCAATATTAAAGTATAGGCGATGCGCCGAAAGCCAGTATTGACCCTAAGGTAGAAGGGCAATCAGTCGCATGAGTTGAAGGTAGTTTAAGTGCATGACGGCAGTATGCACCCAACAATTGCTAGAAGTTCCAAGGGTCAGGGTAAGCTCTTGGCCTAAGCAGTTGAGAGCAATCTTCTGCATGGGAGACGCCTTGCAGCGACAACACTCCAATTTTTCCAGGGACATCTTCTACTCTATCTTTACCTTGCTTTCGTAGTTTAGTTTATTTTTATTTTTATTGTTGTTTTGGATATGTGGCTGCTTCCTTGGTTGTGGTGCATTTACTCCTTATAGGTGCGAAAAATAATTCCCCTCGGTGCGCAGTGCAACAGAAGAATTCCCTCCATCTTTCAACGCATAGCTTCAATCACGTGAATTCCAACGCATAATCGCATGTGTTGTTCTGCCTAAGGTTCTTTCTTGTTATCTAAGGTCCTTTCTTGTTATCCTTTATGCATTATCCTTTTGAAATTCTCCTTGTCTGATTGTGTGCCTTTGCGGTGTTTCTATGATGGTACGTATAATTCACCGCATCCGCTAACTAAGCATCGCAAGGCACTCCTTACTTTTAATAGCTTCTTCAAAATTTTAAATTCTTAAGTTTTATTTTGTGCAAACCTTCGCTCAAACGTTTGTTACCGCATTCTTGTTGATTTTGTTTTTAGCTTTGCGGTGAGAGCGCTACTAACCTCTAAGTTTGAGGGTGGCAGCGGTCTCGGAGAATTGCGTTCATTACATTGCGATCATTTCCTTAAAAAAATAAAAAGAATTTTGAGAATAACAACTCCACTGTCAGTGCAATGGGGAAACCCATGTTGATAAGAGTTAAGTTGTGAAAGGTACTTACCTGTAGTTGGATGTCCGCATGACACACGTGGGGGCAAGCCAAAACGAAGGTAAAATTTCAAGGATCAACACATAAGCGCAACTCCTCTGTCTGGCGCAAGCCAAATCAAGCAAGACAAGAGTTGAGTTGAATATGGAATGCAACCGAGGTTGGATGCTCGCATGACACATGTGGGGGTAAGCCAAAACGAAGAGTGTAACCAGGTTCAGCGCCGCATTTGAATAAGTCATCGCAAATTTTTTAAGTGTTTTGAACGAACGCATTCTCAAAAGCTAAACGCAAAGTTGCGGTGAATGAGTAAAAAGTTTTTTAGCAAAGGCTTGCCAGATCTAAACATAGAAAAGATCTTTTTGAAGAAGCAGTTGAAGTGGAGGAGAGCATTGCGGCGATGGTTAGAGGTATGAGTAAATATTCTGAGAAGCTGGTCACCGCAAAGGAAAGCCAGAAGGCGAGTTAGAATTTCTTCAGTATAACGCATGCTTGAGGACAAACATGATTCTAAGTTTGAAGGTGTGATGACATGCAAAAACGCATGTCATCTTAGGCCTTTTATTTAGAATTATGAGGATTGTTAAGCAGAATATGCAGCAATTACGTTAGGAATTCATGAGAAAATAAGTTTGCGGTGTTTAGCATTGAGAATCTCGGTTAACCCATTATTATGGGTTATTATGCGTTCAATGTCTATTTTTGTAGCTAACGCAGGAAGTGGACGTAAATGCAGGAGCCGGGCTATCGCATAGATGACCGCATAGTAAGAAACACTCCATCGCAAAAGCTAACACATACGATCAACGTATGGGTGTTGCGATGATTGACCATATGCATCCATCGCATAAGGGTTGCAATCGTCAAGCGATTGCGGCCATTGTGTAGAGTTCCGGTAATCAAGCGAATACGGTCATTGCACGATTGCGGCTACATGATAACGCATAATAGAGGGATCAACGCAAGGTTGGTGGAATGGACGCATCAACACATATCTCAGAAAAACTAAAAGATGATGTTGGCATTTCACCTACCATGTCGTTAACAGCAAAGATTCAGAAAAGGACTAACGCACCGCGAATATCAGAATCAGAGCGTCCATTAATGTTGTCGGTGATCAAGCTCTATAAATAGAAGTCGATGAGTAGAATTTCAATTCATCTAAGTTTTGGCCTTCAGGCAGATCCTTGTGATCCAGACAAACGCATTAGAAGAAAGTTTGAGAGTTCATCTCCTTCATCCATTTTGAGTGACGACCGGAGCCTTCGTCCGAGTTAGATCTCGAGAGAGCAGCTCCACCGCCCATCCATGGCACCACCGGCAGCCTTGACACACATTCACTGGAAGTAAGACATTGCTTCTAACTGGTCTTTTCATTTTCTCTTCTTTCTTATATTGTATTGTATTACATTGTGGATTAAGGAATTAATACATTATGTTTTCAATACATTTCTATGTTTCCTTTGATTCCACCTTCATCTTTCTTTACTTAGCATCCTTAACTTTCATTGCATCACTTAGTGAGATTGCTAGAATATCGCATACTTAGTCATGTGGATTAGAGATATGAAACATGTAGCAAACCACCGGGAGGTGTGCGTTGCGTGAGTGTGTGAGAAAACCTTATTTTCTTAGTGTGAAGCTGTAGCAACGCCTGTCTATAGGTGGATGCAACGCTTGTCTATGAGTAAAGTCAGCAACAACTAACTGCCCAAGAGGGTAAGTGGTTAGTCGCATCAAGCAATGTAAGCTATTATTCACTAGAGATAGGAATAATCTTGCGTCAACCAAGCTTTTGCGGTTACCTTGTCTTATATATGCGTCCATCACACCTTTAGAGCTACTCGGGAGAGAGTCTAAAGAAAGAACCCAAGACTCGAGAGAGCTAGGTTAGAATCGATGCTCGAAAGAGCTAGAATACGTTTGCATAAGCAAGAATGGAAACTTAGGAATAAGCTTCATTTGCTATTACAAAGCGTATGCACCCTAGAAGAGGACAATGACTGTGTCCAAGAAATACAATACGATGGCGGTATGCGGTCATCCTGACCCTTTTGCATACACATTGCATGCGTCCTAGATTTAGGCTCTAGTGTGTGTAGTATGATCGCATAGCTTGCGTTGACTGAGGTTGCCCTTACGGTCACTCTTAATGATTGTGATGAAGACATCCCCACATTTTATCTATTTTCCATCCATTTACTTTACGTCAACAGTTGTTGTGTCTCTACCTCTCATTCATACTTCTCATTGTGTTGTCTGTTAGTTAGGAGTAGGAATAGGTGGTAGCTTAAAACCCCCATCATTCTTTTATTCATCCGCCGCATACACATTACCGCATATCTAGCTACAAGTCCCTGAGTTCAACCTCAGATCACCCGAGAAACTTGTGTTTGCGTTATACTTGACGTGAGCGCAAGAAGATTTGTGACGGGAACGCATGGTCATCGCATACATTCATCAACGCATAGTTCACTCCAACGCATGACCACTGACGCATGAGAATCAACGCATAGCTTAAGAACATGCATCGCATATTGCGTTCACTTAAATTTAGTCATCAAGTCTTTGACGGCTAATAGTCATCAAGTTTTTGTAAAAACTTGATGTTTTATTTTACGCGGTGAAATTAATGAAAGGAATTGCGGTGATGAAAATGCATTGTGCAATAAGTTTTCTTAGCAGAATCCAAATATAAATCCTACTGAGTTTCCTGGCAAGTCCAGGGTTGAACTCAGGGACTAAGGAAAACGGTATGCGGTGATAATTCTTAAGATAACTTTGCGGTAACAAATAAATTAATGATTGGTTGGTTTGTCGTTTAAAGTGTAAAAAGTATGCGACGGATTTGAGAAAAGATCGATTATGCGGTAGATACACTGAGTATGCGAAGAACGGGTTGAGAACGTCTTTAGCTAGCATTTCCCGGGAATGCGTTCAAACTATTCGATCATGCTACCCTCATGCGATAGCAAATCATTTTCCAATGCAAATGCAGTACTCCTAGTTCTAGGACGCATGCGATGAATGCGATAATGTCCATAGAGCATATTCTTAGTCTCTACTTCTTGCCTATGCGATGATGCAAGATGCACACAAACACAAGGTGACCACATACAATCATAACCTATCTCTAGGATGCATGCGATGCGTTAATAGCAAATAGTGCTTATTCCTAAGCTCCTATCTCTTGATTATGCATTCTAATCTGACTCTCCTGAGCCTAGATTCTAACCTAACTTTTCCAAGCCTAGATTCTATCCTTAGACTACCCTCTCGAGTATCTCTATGGACGAATGACGCATATATAATACAAGATAATCGCATAGAATGAAGATCCCCAGTTATGCTAGCTAAGTGCTTCTCGACCCATTCGACAGATTTAGTTACTCATGCGTAATAAACAGAGAGTGAACAGATATAAAGAAGTAAATTCCATTTCTATAAATAAGTTCAAAGTACAAGATGACAATGGAAGATAAGGATAGAAAGCCTGGTAGCAATCCCTTGCTTCCCAAGGCTTTTACACTGTTAATCTATTCTGCTCAAAAGATATTCTTGCTTCTGCAGGAGTTCACCCTCTCTCTAATCTCGACGCTTCCGGCACTCATCCAAGTTTACCAGAATGATCTCTCGGCACAATCTCGCTTCTCTTGCTTCCGCCTTCTAAATAAAAGAAAAACTAAGAACAAGGCTACTTTTAACTATGGAGAAAATTATCTAACTGTCGAACTAGACGAACCCTTTCACTGAAGATTGCCTTCAGTATTTATAGAGCTTCAGGGTGAAAGGCTTCTTCTCTCTTATGATTGCACTGATGGAATGGCATTAATTCTATGTCTAATGCACTGAATATTTGTCATCGAAAAGTTGAGTGTACTTGCTACAGTAGTTCGTTAGCGGCTTGTCAACTTCATTCGAAATCGACCGTCATCAGCTTTTTGTCCTATCGTTATTTATTATGCTTTTCACTCAGATGCGCCTACCAAGTTGCGCCGGCTCTATGCGGCAATCCTTCTTGAGCAGATATTTGTGAGCGCAAATCACCGCAAAGCCTTGCGGTAACACTGCACTCGATCGTTGATTTCTTGTGATAGCATTTTTCGCCTTATGTCAATGCATATTCTGCACAAAAATACATAAGTTAATTGTTTTCATGCGATGGACACATGCGACCGCAAATTATGAACTTAATGATTTTTGGACGCCATTATATATATTTTATCAATGCAAACCTTCATTGTTTTATAACTTAGCACTGTAATAACGTGCATTTCTGCCCGTTATCATACCCCCAAATTTAAACAATGCTTGTCCTCGAGCATAAGCTAAAGATTTCTTTTAGAAAGTTGACCACAATCTCTTTTCCTAGATTTCTCAAGGATTCCTAATTCAAATCCTATATACCAAAATTTCCTTAATCTTATTCAGGTCTCTTTTAAAAATATTTCTAAAATTTAGTGACCGCAAGTTTAACCTTCAAAAAGACTTTACTAGATTCCAGGACATCGCATGATTTATTTCAACAAACTTTTTCACTGGGGTGTTAAATGATTTTTTTTATCCTTGCGTATTTTAGACATGATTATTTTTTTCCTCTGACCTTGCACTAATCCAAGTGCTTCACCTTCGTTTTTGCTTGCCCCCATGTGTGTCATGCGGACATCCAACTACGAGCAAGGCGCCCTTTCTCAGACTAAACTCATACCCATTTGGCAATAGAATTGCGGTCATTTCTTTTATGTGTTGATCACGATTCCTACCTTCGTTTTGGCTTACCCCCACGTGTGTCATGCGAACATCCAACTACGAGTAGGATCCGATCGCAATGTTATGATTATATATATATATATATATGTAAGGCTAACAATAGCAAGGTCGAAAATAAATACCACACCCCCAAATTTAAAATGCGGCAATGTCCTCACTGCTAAAAGATTGAAAGAAGTCATGCGATGTTCTTAGGCAGTTTCATAAAGGGTCAGTTTGAAAGAAAGCTAGCAGATCACTAACTGCTAGAAATATTTCATGAGGTGACTGTCCTAAAATTAAGTTGACTCTAGTGTATACGAAAAAATAGAAGCATGTATTTCATCATTGAAATCATAATTGGCTAAAAGAAATCACGCGGTGATGTACTGAATTGATCAATGTTAAATGATTACGGTAATCAAAGAGGATGCGGTTATAAAACTTTCAAAATTAAAATGTGATGCGATAGTGCAAAATTTGGAATAAAGTCAAGGAAAGATACAACCCCCAAATTTGCGTTGTCGCCCGCCTTATTTGTTGACGCATCCTACTTTGCGGCAATCTTCTTTCTATTGATTGCGATAAAAAAATTAAGTAGTTGCGTCTTCGTGTAGCGCCTCCACAATCATTTACCTCAATCGTTTGCAAAGAAAACAGTGAGAGGGTCAAATAATTAAAAGAAACGAAGTTAACAAAATTTTTCTCTTTATTTTTTTATTTTATTTTTAAAAAGAAGTAAAATGAGGATAGATATACGATAATTGAAACAATATCATAGTAGTGAAAGTTCATGAATCATAAGTAAGAGAAAGGATACTCCAGAAGACTTGCACCCCAGATGATTTTCTATCGCATGCCAATGCAGGGGCCACTCCATTTTCCTTCATTCCAGATTTCTCAGGTCTACAGAGGTCTTTTCTCAATGAAAATCACCTCCGCAATATGCCTTGACTCTTTGCCTTGAAAAATAAGACCTTTTGTTCGACGTGGAGATTTTTGCCACATAGCCTACTGTCATGCCAACGTTTTGCTCGTTCCTTGTAAATTTTGGAATTTTCATAAGCTTGCGTTCTCCACTCATCAAGCTTGACCAGTTGTAGTTTATTGCTTCCCCTGCTGCTTTTAAGTCGAAATTAAGCTTCTTCACCACCCAAAACACTTTGTGCTCCAGCTCCAGTGGCAAATGACATGCTTTACCAAACACCAACGCATACAGAGACATGTCTATCGGTGTTTTGTAGGCAGTCTGGTATGCCCACAGCACATCATCCAACTTTGTTGCCCAATATTTTCGCGAAGGCTTTACCACCTTCTCCAATATCAACTTAATTTCTCGGTTGGACATTTTCGCCTGACCATTCGTCTATGGATGGTATGCGGTGTCCACTTTGTGGAGGATATTATATTTCAGCAGCAGATTTTTGACAAGGTGATTGAAAAAGTGGGATCTTTCGTCACTTATTATGGCACGTGGAGTGCTAAAACGCGTGAAAATATTTTTCTTCAAGAATTTGGAGACTACTGCCGCATCACTTGCGGCACATGCTACTACTTCTACCCACTTGGACACGTAGTCGACGGCTAACATAATATACTTGTGATCATTCGAAGGTGGGAATGGTCCCATAAAATCAATACCCTAGACGTCGAACAACTTCAATTCTAAAATGATGTTCATGGGCATCGCATGTTTCCATGAAATGTTACCCGTGCATTGGCACCGGTCACACGTCATCACATAGTCTCTGGCATCCTTAAATAGTGTTGGCCAATAGTACCCACTTTGTAATACTTTTGTTGTGGTGCGCTACCCTCAAAAGTGTCCGCCATATTGTGAATCACGACATTGCGATAATATGCGTTGATGAGTAGTATCTGGTACACACAGTCGCATAATCTGGTCTGACCCCCTCTTATACAGATTTAGCTCATCCGAATAATAATATCTGCATTCATGTTTGAGCCTCCTCTTTTGGTGGTCGGTATAATCTTCGGGAAATTGCTCGCAAACCAGATAATTTACTACGTCTATGTACCATGGCAATTCTTCAATCTAAAATAGCTGCTCGTCTGGGAACACTACACTTACCTCTGACTCATTGCGGTCAACCTCAGGATTTTCCAATCTGGATAAATGATCCGCAACTTCGTTCTCCGTCCCCTTGTGATCAATTATTTCCATATCGAATTCTTGGAGGAGGAGAACCCATCTAATCAACCTCGGCTTCGCATCCTTCTTTGTGATCAGATATTTTATCGTTGAGTGGTTAGAATGGATGAGTACTTTTGTTCCCATCAAATATGCTCTGAATTTCTCCAACGCAAATATTACCGCAAGCAACTCTTTTTTTGTGGTGGTGTAGTTAGTTTGAGTAG
Organism: Benincasa hispida; assembly: GCF_027475165.1. NCBI lineage: Eukaryota > Viridiplantae > Streptophyta > Magnoliopsida > Cucurbitales > Cucurbitaceae > Benincasa > Benincasa hispida. The sequence continues at coordinate 46,060,498 of NC_143489.1, read as the reverse complement.
GGTTTAAAGTCTTACTTACATATGCGTTGTGATGCAGTATTGTTTTTCTCTTCTGCGCTAGCACTACTCTCATCGCATACCTGCTCGCATCGTACATTACCTCAAAGGGAAGTGTTCAATCTGGCACGATCAACACAGGCGCAGTCGTAGTGTGTTCTTTAAAATCATGAATGCGTTGCAGCAATTATCATCAAAGTCAATTTTTCTATCGGCCTCCATCAACGTACTCAGCGGTTGTGCTATTTTTGAAAAGTACTTGACAAAACGTCTATAAAATTCAACATGTCCCAAGAAAATACTTATAGCCTTTACACTTGTTGGAGGTGGGAGCTTTTCAATTGCTTCAATTTTTGCCTTGTCCACCTCCAACCCGTCCCTACATACCTTATGCCCTAGCACAATGTCCTCCTTTACCATAAAATGACATTTCTCCCAGTTAAGTACGAGGTCCGTCTCCTCACATCCTTTCAATATCTTCTCAAAGTTGGTAAGACAGAGTTCGTATGTGTTCCCATATACAGAGAAGTCGTCCATGAATATTTCTACAGAGTCTTCAAGATATTCTAAAAAGATGGCCATTATGCACCTTTGGAAAGTGTTCGACGCATTGCAGAGGCTGAACGGCATGCAGCAAAAAACAAAAGTTCTATACGGGCAGGTGAATGTGGTCTTTTCCTGATTTTCGGGAGCAATCATGATCTGATTATAACCGGCATACCCATCCAAAAAGCAGTAAAAGTCATTTCCAGCTAGACGATCCAAGATTTGGTCAATGAAAGGTAAAAGGAAATGATCTTTCTTCGTTGCCGCATTCAGCTTGCGGTAATCCATGCAAATACGCCATCCGGTGATGGTTCTTTGCAGTCTCAGCTCGTTATTTGTGTTAAGGACTACCGTTATCCCACCTTTTTTCGGCACGCACTACACGGGGCTGACCCACGTGCTGTCTACTATCGGATAGATGATGCCCGCGTCTAAGCACTTGATTATCTCTTTCTTTACGACCTCTTTCATTGCAGGGTTGAGTCTGTGCTGATGTTCGATCGATCCTTTATGGTTTTCTTCGAGACGAATTCTATGCATACAGTATGCGGGGCTAATTCCTCGAATGTCTGCGAGCGTCAGCCAATCGCTCTCACATATTTTCTCAGAATGCTCAGCAATTCTCTTGGTCTTCATTAAGTTCAGAGGAAATGATTACTGGTAGCTTTTCATTATGCCCCAGAAACGCATAATTTAGGTGGTTAGGTAGGGTCTTCAGCTCTATTATTGGTAGTTGTTTTATGGATGGTTGCGTTATTTTTCTTTCTTTATTTACTATCGATTCTTCTTCTTGGGTTGCGGTCATTTCATCTTCCTTGGTTTTTTTTCTATGATCGCATTGCATGTAACAATGGATACACTCACATCCTCATCTTCGTTTTTGTCTTTAGGCTTCTCTTCTTCATTCAAACTCTGTCCATCATCAAATTCATTCAGGTCTTCTTCGTCAGGATACTTCATGGCACGAATAATGTTAAACTTGAGCTTCTATCCATTTACGGTCAAGATGATCTCTTCTTTGTGCACATCAATCTGGGCACGATCTGTTGATAAAAATGGTCGCCCCAGAACGATAGGCACATCCTTGTCGGCTTTGTAGTCCAAGATGATGATGTCGGCTGGTAATATAAATTTGTCGATTGTGACCAGCATGTCCTTCACCTTCCCCTCTGGATGCACAGAGATCTATCGGCTAGTTGGAGAGTCACTGTCGTCGGCGCAAGTTGTCCCATATTCAGCTACTTAAAAATTGACAGAGGCATCAAGTTGATGCTGGCTCCAAGATCACATAATGCCTGCCCGATGTACAATCCTCTAATGGAGCAAGGTATAATAAAGCTCCCAGGATCGCACATCATTGGTGGGATTATAGATTTTGAGCTCTGCGTCAAAGCCACCATGGTAAACTTACCAGTGCCTCTCTTATTGGTCACCATATCCTTTAGAAACTTCGCATATGTGGGCATCTCCTCAATTGCTTCAGTGAACGGAATATTAATATGCAATTTTTTTAACATAGTCATGAAGTGTTGGTACTATACCTCGTCATTTTTCTTCTTTCTGAGTCTCTGTGGGAAAGGTGGCAATTGTACTCTCATGGTCTCTTGTTCTTTTGGCTCTGAGGTGGACGCAATCTCTGGCTATATCGCTTCTTTTTCTCCTTCTTCTTCTCGAGTCTCCGCAATCTCAAGTTCCAGCGCAATTGGAGCAGTCCGACTAGGCTCCTTCTTTTCTCCTACCATAGTCTTTCCACTCCACAATGTCACGACTTGACATTGCTCTTTACCCGTACCTCTGGATTACGTGGGAGTTTCGTTGAACTCGGCAGGGCCTTTTGCGATCTGTTCTTGAGTTCGTTCGCAATCTTGCCCATTTGTAGTTTCAAGTTGCGGATAGACGTCGCCTAGTTTTGAAGCACAGTTTCGTTCTTCTCAATATATTGCTTCAACAAATTTTCCAAAGAGGAAGATTATGGTGCCTGCAAACTGCTGACTTGATTATTCGTCTGACCGTTGCTTTGCAGAAAAAATCCGAGTGGCCCTTCTTTTTGCGCCACTGATTGGAAATTTTGCTGCTGATTTTTTCATGTAAAGTTGGGGTGGTTTCTCCACCCAGGGTTGTATGTGTTAGAGAATAGATTATTCTTCAAAAAATAAATAGACTGTGGTTTTTTGGGCATTCCTCCATTGTGTGTCCTTCACCACAAGTAACACACCTTGCAGCGGTCTGGTTGATTGCGTTCACTTGCCCAATATATGATGTTGGATTGTTGATTGCGATTCCATGTATCAAGTTCATCATCGCAGTCATCTGACTTTTAAGTGATGAGATAGCACCATTATTTGCGTCACTATTCTTTATTCTCAATCTTTGGTCGCTCTCTCTCCAGTCCTCGTGATTTTTAGAGATGCGATCAAGGATGTTCTTGGCTCTTTATATGTTTTGTCTAGCAGACCTCCCGGCTGCCGCATTGATAGCGATTTGCGAAGCAATGTTTAATCTGTAAAAAAATCTCCATTTGCAAGCAGTCTGGTAATCTGTTGTGTGGGTAGTCTCTTACCAGCCTCTTAAACCTCACTCACGCATCGCTGAGCGATTCGTCCATGTCCTGTTCAAAATTGGTTATTAATTTCCTTCTCCTGGCATTCTCAGTTGGTGGGAAATATTTCTTCATAAACTTCTCTACTACTTGTTCCCAGGAAGTAATCTCCCTCGATTAGAGAGAGTACGCCCATTTTCGAGCCTGATCACACAAAGAAAATGGAAACAAAGTTAGTTGAACTTCTTCGGTAGAGATATTCGGGAACACAAAAGTGTTGCAGATTTCTATGAAGCTCCGGAGGTGGGCGTGCGGGTCCTCGCCACGCCTTCCTCCAAACTGTCCAGCAGTCTGAATCATCTGCAACATCACCAGTTTCATTTCGAATCGAGATCCATCAAGAGTAGGCCTCATGATTCCTAGGGAGAAATCGTAGAAGTTCGGCGATGCATAGTCTTGAATGGGCCTATTGCGATCGTTTACCAGTAGGATTGGATTTGCCATGACATTGTTTTCATTTGGTGCTCTATTTCCAGGCTGCCCAGCCATGTTGTCTTTATCTGGTTGTTGTTGTTGCCAGCTATCTCTCAATCTTCGTCGGTACGTCCTCTCAATCTCCGTGTCATAATTCGCCAGAGATTGAGAACTGCAATAAAATCATAAAAATTACCGTTAGCACACTGAATTGCCGAAGTCCCCAGCAACGGCGCCAAAAACATGATGACTTTTAGTCGTCAAAGACTTTATGACTAAACTTAAGTGAACACAATATGCGATGAATGTTCTTAAGCTATGCGTTGATTCTCATGCGTCGGTGGTCATGTGTTGGAATGAACTATGCGTTGATGAATGTATGTGATGACCATGCATTCCCATCACAAGTTTTCTTAAGCTCACGCCAAGTATAAAGCGAACGCAAGTTTCTTGTGTTATCCGAGGCCAAACTCAGGGACTTGTAGCTAGACATATGCGGTAATGTGTAGGCGACTGTTGAATAAAAGAATGATGGGGGGTTTTAAGCTACCACTTACTTCTACTCCTAACTAATAGACAATGCAATGAGAAGTATGAATGAGAGGTAGAGACACGACAACTGTTGACGTGAAGTAAATTGATGGAAAATAGATAAAATTTGGGGATGTCTTCATCGCAATCCTTAAGAGTGACCGCAAGGGCAACCTTAGTCAACGCAAGTTATGCGATCATGCTATACACACTAGAGCCTAAATCTAGGATGCATGCGATGTGTATTGATGACATGCAGAAATGAATGTCATCTTAGGCCTTTTATTTAGAATTATGAGGACTGTTAAGCAGAATATGCGACAATTATGTTAGGAATTCATAAGAAATTGAGCTTGCGGCGTTCAACATTAAGAATCTCGGCTAACCCATTATTATGCATTCAATTGTCTATTTTTGTAGCTAACGCAAGAAGTGGACGCAAACGCGGAAACCGGACTACTGCATAGACGACTGCATGCGAAGATACTCTCCATCGCAAAGATGAACGCGTTCGATCAACGCATGGGTGTTGCGATAATCAGCTGCATGCATCCATTGCATGGGAGTTGCGCTAGTCAAGCAATTGCGGTCATCGTGTAGAAGTTATGTGTTGGGTAGGAAAATTTATTACTTAGGAAAGGGAAAATTTATTAGGGACGGATGGGGTCCTGCATGCAATCATGCATTAGACATGGCTTATGTGTTTACGCCCATGCGTCTGAGGTCATGCGTTGATCGAACGAGTTCGCCTTTGCGATGGAGAGTTTCTTCGCATGCGGTCGACTATGCGGTAGTCCGATTTTCGCGTTTGCATCCACTTCATGCGTTAACTACAAAAATAGACAATTGAACGCATAATAACGCATAATAATGAGTTAGCCAAGATTCTTAATGCTAAACACCACAAGCTCAATTTCTTATGAATTCCTAACATAATTGTCGCATATTCTGCTTAACAGTCCTCATAATTCTAAATAAAAAGCCTAAGATGACATGCATTTCTGCATGTCATCATGTATGAAAAAGAGTCAGGATAACCTAGCTCTCCCGAATGTTGTGTTCTTTCTTTAGACTCTCTCCCGAGTAGCTCTAAAGGTGTGATGGACGCATACATAAGACAAGGTAACCGCAAAAGCCTAGTTGATGCAAGATTATTCTTATCTCTAGTGAACAATAGCTTACATTGCTTGATGCGACCAACCACTTACCCTCTCAGACAGTTAGTTGTTGTTGACTTTATTCATAGGCAAGCGTTGCGTCCGCCTATAGACAGACGTTGCTACAACTTCACACTAAGCAAATAAGGTTTTCTCACACACTCATGCAACGCACACGTTCCGATGGTTTGCTACATGTTTCATATCTCTAATCCACATGACTAAGTATGTGATACTCTAGCAATCTAACTAAGTGATGCAATGAAAGTTAAGGATGCTAAGTAAAGAAAGATGAAGGTGGAATCGAAGGAAACATAGAAATGCAATGAACACATAATGTATTAATTCCTTAATCCACAATGTAATACAATACAATATAAGAAAAGAAGAGAAAATGAAAAGACCAACTGGAAGCAATGCCTTGCTTCTAGTGGATGTGTGTCAAGGCTACCGGTGGTGCTATAGATGGGAGATAGAGCTAACTCTCTCGAGATCTAACTCCGGCGAAGGCTTCGGTTGTCACTCGGAATGGATGAAGGAGATGAACTCTCAAGCTTTATTCTAACGCGTTTGTCTGGATCACAAGGATCTGCCCGAAGGCCAAAACTTGGATGAATTGAAATTCTGCTCATCGGCTTCTATTTATAGAGCTTGATCGCCGACAACATTAATGGACTGCTCTGATTCTGACATTCGCGGCGCATTAGCCCTTTTCTGAATCTTTGCTGCTAACGGCGTGGTAGGTGAAATGCTAACATCATCTTTTGGTTTTTCCGAGATATGCATTGATGCGTCCATTCCACCAACCTTGCGTTGATCCCTCTATTATGCATTTCATTAATCACAATCGTGTAGTGACCACATTCGCTTGATTACAGCAACTCTACACGATGACCGCAATCGCTTGACGATTGCAACCCCTATGCGATGGATGCATGTTGTCGATCATCGCACACCCATATGTTGATCGTATTAGTTTGCCTTTGCGATGGAGAGTTTCTCCATATGCGGTCATCTATGCGATATCCCGGCTCCCGCGTTTACGTCCACTTCCTGCGTTATCTACAAAAATAGAAAATTGAATGCATAATAACACATAATAATGGGTTAACCGGGATTATCAATGCTGAATTCCACAAACTCATTTTCTCATGAATTCCTAACATAATTGCCGCATATTCTGCTCAACAGCCCTTATAATTCTAAATAAAAGGCCTAAGATGACATGCGTTTCTGCATGGCATCAAGAATCCAGAGGTTGGGCTCTATGTGGACTTGGTATGAGGCAGAAGATAGAGGATACAACAATCGTGTAAACAATTGAGCAAGTAGGAGAAGACAGAACTTATTGTATAGGTAGGTTGATGCCCAATCGTTTAGCGAAAGCTAAGTGATCGTTTAGCAAAAGCTAAGCAATCGTTTAGCTCATTGCTTAGCTGCGTGTCTGTCGCCTACAAATACTACACGATCGTTTACCTTTGTCAAGCTTTCGCTTAGTAAATCTTATTTACTTGACAACTTCCATGAGATTATTTTTCCAAGAGAGAAATCTCAAAACATTTTTTCCAATACTTACTAAAATTAGGAAAACAATTTTCCTTCTATTTCATGGTTACCATGAACCACCAATAACCTTCCACTCAATTGGTTATTACAGAAAACGATTTAATTATCCAATAATTAATATTATTATAAATATAAATGATAACCAATTTATCATACTATATTTATAACCTATAGTTTTAATATTTCATCTCATGAAACATATAAACCATAGTTTTTTTTTCTATTCCATGGTACTTAATGTAAATCTCATTTACATCAATCCTCCACTAGATGTATCTCATACATCATACCGATCATATCATATATGATCGAATTACCTCTTGTCAATTTGAACTTTTCAAATCAACACCAAGAACTGATCCTCAACTGAATCCATTAAGCTACCAAAGGGACCTTATGGACATGTAGCTCGAAGCTCTAACGGTACGTGAATAACTGACTAAATTCTTTATTCACAAGATCCACCATTCGTTAACTGCCAGGCACTCCACTAAGACAGACAGCTGAACTCTTCACAAATCACTCGTAAGTACAGCTGGGCTAATAGCCATTATGCCCCTGTAGTTACAGCTAACTCCTTAAGTACCATCGATCCCTCTAATGAACATAAATAATAGTCCTACTATGACTGAGTCTTCTCTTCCAAAGAGAAGTTGTGGCCACTATGTTCAAGCCTAGAATGACCCTTAAGGGAGTAATCTCTCTACTTAGATCTGCTTCAGGAAAGGAGTGAATTCCATCTTGTGGATTGAGTTCCCAGCTCCCAAATCAAACAAGTCCCCAAAAAGGTAGGCATGTTGAGTTGGCAATCTGGCCACTCTCACCCATACTAATCAAAGGACCGTCTTCAAAGGCAGAAGTTCCCAAAACACTTAGGATTGAGGTCGTGTCACTTATGGTTAGTTAGGTGAGATGTAAGTCTCTAGTATCAACGACATAATATAAAGAGTCTAGTAATCTCGTGGTCCGGTCTTGTACAAACTCTTTGTATAGGACACCTCTGCTCACACGTCTCCACATGAATGGTCAGGATCTACCATCTGTAGTAGTTTACAACACTTGCAAACCTCTACAAAGCGGGCCGTATCTGTAGTGTCACCAGGATTAGGTATCCCACCTTAATCCAAACCTATTTAGGTTATCACGTAAGGCATGATCCACTTGTATATCACATATACATGCTTAAGTTCACATAAGATAACCAAGGAGCTTTGTTTATTGGATATGAGTAAAAGCTAGAATGAAATAACAATTATTTTATTCATCAAACAATGTGTATCATTACAAATAATGAGATTCCGGGAGAATTAGGACACCAATCCCAACAATCTCCCACTTGTCCTAATGACTGGGGAGACTAATGTACAATACAATATGAACTATATACAATATACAATAAACTAGGGCATACCCCAGTATCATCTCCCACTTGCCCTAGACAAGATGCTGCATGTCCCATAGACCCAGACTCTCCAGGTGACCCTCAAACACTTTAGCCATGAGGGCCTTTGTAAAGGGATCAACAACGTTGTGCTCCGATGCGATCTTTGTCACTACCACAACACCGCAATGCACAATCTCCCTGATCAGTTGATATTTTAATTTGATGTGCTTACCCCGACAATGACTCTGAGGTTCCTTCGAATTTGCCACAGCCCCGCTGTTATCACAATAAAGATGATAAGAAAATCCATATTTGGAACAACTTCCAAATTTGAAAGGAATTTCCTCAGCCAAACAGCCTCCTAAGCTGCTTCACAAGTGGCTACGTATTCGGCTTCCATAGTGGAGTCAGCGATGCATCCTTGCTTGATGCTTCACCAGACTACAACCCCTCCATTCAGAGTGAACACTGACCCCGATGTCGATTTGCGAGAATCTCTATCGGTCTGAAAGTCAGAGTCTGTGTATTCTGTAAGGATCAGATCCCTATCTCCATACACAAGCATGTAGTCCCTCGTTCTCTAAATATACATGAGGATCGTCTTGACCACCGTCTAGTTATCAAATCTTGGATTGGACTTATACCGATTGAAAATCCCTACTGCATAGCAAATGTCGGGTCTGGTACACAAAATTGTATACATCAAGCTTCCTACAGCAGAAGGATAGGGAACCCGTCTCATCTCCTCAACCTCTTGAGGTGTCTTGGGACATTAATCCTTAGACAATACGATTCCATACCTGAAGGGTAATAAACCCCTTTTGGAATCTTGCATCCTGTACCTGATCAACATTTGATGAATGTACGATGCTTGAGATAGGGCTAACCATTTGTTCTTATGATCCCGAATGATCTGGAATCCTAGAACATATTGTGCCTCACAAAAATCTTTCATTTGGAACTGGGCAGCTAGCCATTTTTTAATGTCAGTCAGATACCCTACCCTACATCATTCCCAATGAGTAAGATATCATCCACATACAGTATCAAGAAAGCTACTAAGTTGTTGATGATCTTCTTGTAGACATAAGGCTCATCAACGTTCTAATCAAAGCCAAACAACTTAACAGTGTCAAATCTGATGTTCCAAGATCTAGATGCTTGTTTCAGCCCATAAATGGACCTATTAAGCTTGCAAACTCTTTGCTCTTGATCTGGAACTATGAACCCCTCTGGTTAAGCCATATAGATGGTCTCCTCAAGATTACCATTAAGAAAGGCAGTCTTGACGTCCATTTGCCATATTTCATAATCATAAAATGTGGCTATAGACAGGAAAATCCTGATAGACTTGACCATGACAACAGGTGATAAAGTTTCCTCATAGTCAACTCCCTCAACCTCGGTATAACCATTTGCCATGAGTCTAGCCTTATAGGTTTGCACCTTTCAATCTACACCTCTCTTTTGCTTATAGATCCACTTATACCCAATAGGTCTTACCTCATCAGGTGGATCAAAAAGCTCCCAGATGTTATTGAAGTATAGAGACTCCATTTCCTGGTTCATTGCCTTAACCCATTCATCTTTGTCAACATCCTCCATTACATTCTTAAAAGACAACGGATCCTCAACCTCATCATTTGAAATGACATTTTGGGCTTCAGTCAAACCCATGTAGCGATCCGGTGGGTTCATAACCATCCCACTACGCTGAGGCAATCTCAACTCTTGAGCTGGTTGACTAGATATGACCTCAACAACTCTTATTGATTTGTCGGCCTGTTCAACAACTCTTGTTGAACCCTCAGCAGTCTCAGTCTCACTAGAGATCTAACGCAAAACGATCTTACTCCGTGGCTTATGATCCCTTATGTTCTCTTCTTCCAAGAAGATAGCATTTGTAGAAACAAACACTTTGTTCTCACTCAGATCATAGAAGTATCCACCTATCATTTCCTTGAGGTAGCCTACAAAGAGGCAAACCTTCGAACGCAATTCCAACTTCTTTGGGTTAGTCACTAGCACATGTGCTGGACAACCCCAAATCCTGAAGTGGCGTAAACTACCTTTACGGCCTCTCCATAACTCAAAAGGTGTTTCAGAAACACTTTTCGAGGGAACATTGTTTAGGATATAACATGCAGTCTCCACTCCAAAACCCCAAAACGATTCTAGAAGATGAGCATAACTCATCATAGACCGAACCATGTTCAACAAGATTCTGTTTCTCCTTTATGATACACCATTTTGCTGAGGTGTACTAGGGGCCGAGAGTTGGGAGTCAATCCCATGTTCTATCGTATAACTCTGGAATTGGAGGTCTATATACTCTCCACCACAATCAGATCGTAGTATTTTTATCTTCTTACCTAACAAGTTTTCAACTTCAGCCTTATACTCTTTGAACTTGTCAAGAGCTTCAGACTTACGTTGCATTAGGTATAGATACCAAACCTTGAATAATCATCTATGAAAGAGATGAAATATTCATACTGTTGGGTTTTGCGTCCTAAAACTCGTGGTATGTAAACAATGAAGCTTATTCTGAAAATTCAATAAAGTTTTATTGAATAGATCTATTACTTGAATAGAAATCCAATAGACCTAAAAGCCCCTTGACTATAGGATGAGTACTTGAACTTTATGTGGAGACATAAAGGTGGATCAGGTTCGATTAAATAGTCAAAATGATCTATAGTACATGGATAAGGTTGGGTACCTTATTCTGGTAACACTACTGGATACGGCCTGCTCTGTAGTTGTTACAGGGAGTTGTAAAGTGCTACAAACGAAGTGATCCTAATTCGTTCATGTTGGACATGAGGAGTGGGGGTGTCCTTGTGCAAAAGAGTTTGTACAAGATCGGACCACAAAATGAGTCACTCTTACTTTATAACGTTGTTTACTATTTCAGACTGACTATTTCAAAGCGATGACCTAGGTAACTTGACCTTAATTCTGAGCTAACTATGAACTCCTGTTTATCTGGGATTGCCCTTAGATTTGCATAGGTGAGGGTTGGCTCAACAGCGCCGGCTCAATATGACTGCCATTTTAGGGGTAAGACTAGATAGATAGTTGGGGACATAGGGTGCAAGAGGGAATTCACTTCTACCCGCTTTAGGGATAATAGAGAGGTCGTTCCCTTAAGTGTTGATTCTGGGGCTTGAATAAGGGTTCCCGCCCTCTCATTTGGTATGAGAGGGACTCGGTTTTGTGATTGGATCACAAAACAATTGTTCATTAGGGGATCAGTGGGGACTTAAGGAACAAGAGGTATTTTTGGGGTTAAAACAGAGATTTGACCCAGCCATTATTATGAACAACCTGTGAAGGGTTAACTTACTAATCATGCTTATATCGAGTGGATATAATATATCTACAGTGAGGGGAGTTCAACTATGGCCTTTAGTGGAGTGACCCATTAGTTAATGAATGGGGGTTAGATCGATCTAATGAGTTTAGCCGATTAATCTCGGATCGTTGAAGCCCATGATCTGTAGGTCCATGAGGTTCTCCTACTAGCTCGAAAATGGATTAGCTCTAGAGTAGCGTGATAAGTTAATTTAAAACGTTCAAATTAGAATCAAATGGAATAGGATAAAATATATTTAAATATGATTTAAATATATGAAGATGAATTTGTGTAAAATTAATTTAATATTGGATATTAAATTAATTAGAATTATGTAAATTGTTTAAATAATTATTTATTAATTTTATTAGAAAATTAATTTATGAAATTAATTTGTAAAAATAATAAATTTAGAATTTAGAAATAAAATATGATTTTAAAATCAAAATGGATTTTTGGAAATTGAAAAATTGCAAAATTGAAAATGGGTTTTCTCAAAGTTCATCTTCAACTAGCTTACAAGGAACCTACCTTCTCCTTTGGTTTACTCCAAGCATGAGCTGCATCCCATGCAACACATCTCTTTGCATGATAGTCTGCAATATATTGAAGAGATTGGAGTGAAGAAAGATAGGAAGAACCGACTGAATTTTTGCTAAAAAATTCGGATGAAGAAGGTGTTCTTCAATGGGTTCTGTTTAGTGAGCTTTCTCCATATTCCCTTTGATTTCAGCTTATTTTGAGTCCCATAACTCAATCTAGAGCACTGATGACAGGCAGAAATGCACGTCATTATAGACCTTTTATTTAGAATTATGAGGGTTGTTAAGTAGAATATGCGACGAATATGTTAGGAATTCATGAGAAATGCACGTCCATCGGCATTAAGAATCTCGGCTAACCCACCATTATGTGTTATTATGCGTTCAAAATATTTAGTTTTGTAGCTAACACAGAAAGCAATTGCATGTGTAGAAGCCAGGCTATTACAAAGACGGCCGCATGCGGGGAATCTCTCCATCACTAAGGCGAACACATACGTTTGACGCATGGATGTTGTGTCCATCAACCGCATGCGTCCATCACATGGCTGTTGCAGCCATCAACCGCATGCGTCCATCAAAAGTTGCAAACGTCAAGCGAATGCGGTCGTCACAGAGAGATTCCGACTACATAATAATAACCATAATAGAAGGGCGACCGCAAGGTTGGTGGAATGCAACATGAATGCATACCTCGGGAGTATCAAAAGATGACGTTGACATTTCACCTACCACGACATTAGCAGCAGAGATTCAGAAAAGGACCATCGCGCCGCGAGTGTCAAATTTCAGAGTAGGTCCATTAATGTTGTCGGTGATCAAGCTCTATAAATAGAAGCCGATGAACAGAATTTCAGATCATCCAAGGTTTTTCGCCTGAGGTTCTCTACCTTAGGGCGGATCTTTGTGATCCAGACGAAAGCGTAAGAAGATAGCTTGAGAGTTCTTCATCCCCTTCAATCATTCCGAGTGATGAACGGAGCCTTCACCAGAGTTAGAGCTCAAGAGAGTCTGCTCCACCACCCATCCATGGCACCACCGGCAGCCTTGACACACATCTGCTGGAAGCAAGACATTGCTTCCAGCTGGCCTTTCCATTTCTCTTCTTTCCTTGTATTGTATTACATTTTGGCTTAAGGAATTAATACATTTTTTTATCAATGCATTTCTGTATTTCCTTCGATTCCATCTCCATCTTCATTTACTTAGCATCCTTAACTTTCATTGCATCACTGAATAAGATTGTTAGAGTATCGTAGTGTAACACCCTCGGAGTTTTTTTTTTCAAGAATGAACTTTCAAGGACGAGAGTTCTTTGAGGAGGGAAGAATATAATACCCCTCACATTTTTTTTAATTAATAATGTAATTTTAGTAACTTTATTATTTGAAATTTCAGTAATTGTTATTAGTTGGAGGGAATTTTTGGAATTTTGGACTTCAAGTATAAGTGCGGAAATTTAATTGTTGGCGTGAAATTATTCAAATTGGAAATTAATGGTAGGAATTAATTTTCTTTTGAAACGGAAAGGAATTTAATAGTAAAACGGAAAGGAATTAAATGTAATTGAATTTAATAGTAAAACGGAAAGGAATTAAATGTAATTATACTCATTTCCTTTTTTGTTTTATTTTTATTATTATTGTTGTTTTTTTTTATAAAAAGTCAAACCCCACCTCTCATCTGTTCGTTTTCTCCTTCCAATGAACAACGGCAACCCACGATCTCCAACCAATGTCCTCTGACGCCGCAGCATACAATTTCAATGGCCATAATGCTTGCAACTTAGATTTGAGTTACTCACTTCTTAATGGCTCCAAATTTCGAACAACAACCAACAAGGATTAAAGTTGTTTTGCATGTTTGTTTGGTTCAAGGTTCCATTGGGAAAGGAAGAGGTTGAGCTTCTAGTTTCTAGAGTTTGTGATTAGAGGTAAGTAATCTTACTAATGAAACTGCCCACGGGCCAGGCATTAGATGTATGCTAGCATGATAAATGTACGATATGGTAGAATGTTAGCATGATAGACTGATAGTATAATATGATCAAAGTATGTTCTGGTACGAGATCTGAATTATTTATTTATGCACATAGACACTTGAATGCTAGAATGAGATGGTATGTGCTTCCATATGGTTGTATTTGATTTGATGATGTTGAAGTATACATGTATGTTGTAGAACCATGATGTTGAGGTATATGTGTATGTTGTAGAGCCATGATGTTGAGGTTTGTATGTATGTCATAGATTCATACAGTGATGATTATGATGTTGAGACTATGCAAATGTCCTTACTGATTAGTTAGATGCCCATTAGATTTTGTGTTTCCTTTTGGATTCACTAGTTTATGTTTCCTTCGGGATTCACCAGTTTGTGTCTCCTTCGAAATTCACCAGAGGTAGTGGACATGCTTAACTACAGTAGGATAGGACTCAGTTTCCTTCTTGTTTCATGTGCATATGTGTCCCATGAGGACTTGAGCGGTTTATATGTTTCACCAGAGGTGGGTATCTAGAGGACATAGATGCCTAGCCTGACCCCAATAGTGGGGTTATTTACTGAGTATTTTATACTCATTCTTTCTCATGTTGTTGTTTCAGGTAAGAGTAGGGACGACCCGATGAATGACAAGCGGAATCCGTGATCGAGCCACTGGGACTAGTTTTTATGCTTCCGCTCATAAAACTTAGATTTCCTTCATGTTTTTGCTAAATTTTTAGTTTTGATGTTTGAAACTTATTATTAATAATTGTTTTTCATACTTATTTATTAACCTTTATGATTTATGGGTACCCTATTATTGTTTTTAATATTTACATTTAATAAAGGACTTTTGAACTCCCCTTATCTATTTAGCATTTATTTCATCATAAAAGAGTATCGTTTTAAGTTCCATGCATGCGTGTATCTCACGGTTACCATGAACCACTAATAACCTCCCACTCAATTGGTTATTAGAGAAAAAGATTTAATTATCCAATAATTAATATTATTATACATATAAATTATAACCAACTTATCATACTATATTTATAACCTATAGTTTTAATATTTCATCTCATGAAACATATAAACTATAGTTCTTTTTCTATTCCATGGTACTTAATATAAATCTCATTTACATCAATCCTCCACTATATGTATCTCATACATCAAACCAATCATATCATATATAATCGAATTACCTCTTGTCAATTTGAACATTTCAAAGCAACACCAAAAACTGATCCTCAACTGAATCCATTGAGCTACCAAGGGGACCTTATGGACATGTAGCTCAAAGCTCCAACGGTATGTGAATAATTGACTAAACTCTTTAGTAACGGGATCCACCATTCGTTAACTGTCAGGCACTCCACTAAGACCGACAGATGGAATCTCCTTACCACAGATATATTATGTGTCCATCTTAACCAATCAACAGTGTGATAACCCTTCATAGATCGCTCGTAAGTACAGCTGGGCCAATAACCGTTATGCCCCTGTAGTTACATATAACTCCTTAAGTACCATTGATCCCTTTAATGAACATAAATCATGGTCCTAATATGACTAAGTCTTCTATTCCAAAGAGAAGTTGTGGCCACTATGTTCAAGCCTTGGAATCAACCCTTAAGGGAGCAATCTCTCTACTTATTCTTGCTTTAGGAAAGAAGTGAATTCCATCTTATGGATTGAGTTCCCAACTCTGAAATCAAACAAGTCCCCAAAAAGGTAGGCAGGTTGAGTTGGCAATCTGGCTACTCTCACCCATACTAATCAAAGGACCACCCTCAATGGCAGGAATTCCCAAAACACTTAGGATTCAGGTCGTGTCACATATGATCGTTTAGGTGAGATGTAAGTCTCTAGTATCAACGGCGTTATATACAGAGTCGAGTCATATCGTGGTCCGGTCTTATACAATCTCTTTGTATAGGACACCCCCGCTTGCACGTCTCTACATGAATGGTCAGGATCTACCATCTGTAGTAGTTTACAACACTTGCAAACCTCTACAAAGCGAGTCATATCTATAGTGTCACCAGGATCAGGTATCCCACCTTAATCCTTATACTACAGACCTATTTAGGTTATCACGTAAGGCATGACCCACTTGTATATCACATATACATGCTGAAGTTCACATAAGATAACTAAGGAGCTTTGTTTATTGGATATGAGTAAAAGTCAGAATGAAATAACAATTATTTTATTCATCAAACAATGTGTATCATTACAAACAACGAGACTACGGGAGAATTAGGACACCAATCCCAAGAATCTCTCACTTGTCCTATGACTTGGGAGACTAATGTACAATACAATATGAACTATGTACAATATACAATAAACTAGGCATACTCCTGTTTATCTCAATCCAATTAAACTTAGTAAATAATCGTATTAGAACCTTGAACTTAGATCTATCTCAATCCAATTTTAAAACCCTTTTAAAACATGAGTTCACCCTAAGTCCGCATGTAACTCTTTCTTATCAATTTTAGTTCTAATTTCCATTATAACACTTATAACAGGAAACAACCAAAATCAACACAATCCGAAGCTGCACATACAAGGCATTCATAATGCTTATAAATTAGTCTAAGTGTCATGTTCCATGCATTGTTCATTCATTTCTACTTTTATATAACACTTATACAACCAAGCAGCCAAGCATACATGCTTCCATACACCCTTATACTAACTCTTATAATATAAAGATGATGCATGAATATGCTTATTGCATGCATAAATATAACTCTTATATTTCATGGTGCATGCGCATGCTTTCTTGTAATTTCATCATGGTAGAAACTATATTATAACACTTATAATATATGATGCATGAATAATTGCATTACCTAAGGTGGGTTTTAAAACTATATATCATACACTATGGCATACAAACAACATACAACACATGTACATTAAATAAAAGTTGATGAACCGGGATAATTAGCCTCAAATCCTCAAAAACCAAAGCTAACTATTGCAAAGAACAATGAGTCTCCAGTTCAAACAGACGAATAGGGTCTTGAACCATTCGGGTGAAGAAACGCGTCTCCTTTGATCGTGTACCAAATACTTATGATCACCTACACGAAAGAGTGAACTCTTTACTCAATCGTTTATCAATGCTTCCTGAGCTTAAACGATCGTGTACTTTTGACTATGCGATGAAGCTTGAAGGCACATGATCGTGCAACGTGCATCTTGCAACACAAGCCTTAAGAGATCGACTAAACGACAACGATATGGTGAAGAAAAATCGTCTAAATGAAGGAAATCAAACATGAGGATTTCCATGAGCAGCGGAAGGATCGTTCTAAACTCCATTCGAAATTGAACATAAACAATTATAGTACAAGAACGAAAACTAACAGGTAATGCACAACACTAAATTACAGCATGCTAACAAGAGTATCAAGGGATAGAGTATGCATACCTTTGAAGATGTTCTTCAAGATTCCGTCGAACAGACTCCTATGCGATGAGAGTTATTTTATTTGCATTTACTCATATCCAATAAACAAAGATCCATGGTTATTGTATATAAACTTAAGCATGTATATGAGATATACAAGTGGATCATGCCTTAAGTAATAATATACATGGTCTGTAGTATAAGGATAAAGAAGAGATACCTTATCTTGGTGACACTACGGATACGACCAGCTTTGTAGAGGTTTACAAGTGTTGTAAACTATTACAGATGTTCTGCTCCTGACCATTCATGTGGAGACATGCGTGTGGGGCTGTCCTATACAAAGTGTTTGTATAAGACCGGACCACGAGATGATTAGTCTTTTTATATGACGCCATTGATAATTGAGACTTACATCTCACTTAAACGATCGTAGGTGACATGAACTTAATCCTGAGTGTTTTGGGAACTCCTGCCTTTGAGAGCGGTCCTTTGATTAGAATGGGTGAGAGTGACCAGATTGTCAACTCACAAACCTACCTTTTTAGGGATTTGTCTGGTTGGGAGACTAAACGATCATGGAGCTTTGACTATATGATAGTTCATCAGCTGATCGTTGCTAAACGATCGAGTGGCTAAGTCTATACGATAGGTTGTCATTTACTAAATGATCGAGCACATCTTCTATATGATAGACTATATTACCTCCCACTTGCTCGATCGTCTACACAATCCTTTTCCTCCAGTCTCTTCCTCAAGCCAAGATCATACAGAGCCCACAACTCTTGGATTCGGTAACCATTATGGTGGTGTCCTCACTCAATTCTTAAATCGAGTGTGACTCGACTGGTTTCGAGGAGCTGTTGGTCATTCGTTGTGTTCGTGCTATTGGTCGTGTTGTTACGGTTGTTGCGTTCGAGAGTTGCTGTGTTGGACACATAGGAGACTGTTCGAGGGGTTCTTGAAGAATGTTTTTTCAAAGGTATGCATACTTTGTCCCTTGATATTCTTGTTAGCATGCTGTAATTTCGTGTTGTGCATGACCTGTTAGTTTCCATTTTGAGACTATAATGGTTAGTGTTCAATTCGAATGGAATTTGAAACAATCTTTTCCGCTGCTCATGGAAATCCTCATGATTGATTTCCTTTATTGGACGCGTTGCAGAACGATCGAGGGATACTTGAAGAAAGGGTTCTTAAAAGATATTGCATACTCGATCCCTTGTTTGTTCTTTAAGAAGCATTTTGTAATTTACTTGTTATGCATAATATGTTCTTCTTGACTGTAAATGTTTGTGTTCTTTCTCAATGGACTTTGGAACGATCCGCTTTCACTCACTGGTTCTCTAATTTAGATTTCCTTCATAAATAGTATAAGCTACAACTTTTTTCTCAGAAAGCAAACATCTTACCCTTTTCATTATAGGTTGTCTAACCTCTCAGCAACCCCATTCTATTGAGGTGTGTACCTCACAGTCCTATGCCTAGTTATATCATTCTCACTATAGTATTTGTCAAAGTCCTCATTACAAAAATTCAAGCTCATTGTCAATTCTAAAGTATTTTAACCTTTTAGATGTTTATGTTTCTATCATAGCTTTCCATTCTTTAAACTTCCCAAAGATTTGGTCCTTAGTTTTAAGGAAGTATATCCAACTTTTCCTAGAAAAATCGTTTATTAAGGTTAGAAAATACTTTGAGGCAATAAGGCTTGGTGTAGGAGATGGTCCCCATAGGTCAGAATGAACATAGTTCAATATTCCTTTGGTGGTATGCTGAGATTTTGTGAAGCTCTGTCTGGTAGCTTTCCCTAAAATACAATGTTCATAGAAGGAAAGATGCTCACTAATCCCTTTAGGCAGTATACCCTGTTTAAATAGTGATTGCATCCCTTTTGCACTGATACGGGATAGTTTTTTGTGCCACAAGTCTGCCTCTGACAATTTTTTTGTTGAAACAGTGTAGGCACTAGTCAGCATCTCTATTCTTCTTACTATATAGAGATCATTAACTTTTTCACCAACTAAAACTACCTTAGAATCCTTAATCATTTCTAGGATTCCATCATTTCCTCTGCACTCACACCCAATAGAGTCAAGCATACCTAGAGATATCAAATTTCTCTTGAGTAAAGGTACATGTCTCACATTTCTAAGAAGCTTGATTGATCCATCCTTTAGCTTTAAGGATACTGAACAACCCCTTTGATTTTGCAGGGTTCATTGTTCCTTATGTATACAGATTCTCCATCCACATTCTTGTAGGTATTAAACCAAGGTCTAAAGGGTGTCATATGAAAGGTATAGCCAGAGTCAAGTACCCAGTCATGCTTCCCAAGAGGACTTATTTGGTTGGTTTTGTTTCTAGTAGAGGCTAAAGCATCAGAATAGAAATAGGACCCTTCAACTGCTGAGGCTTTTGGCTGTTCTCCTTTCTGATCCTTTTTTTTTCTTGATTTTTCCATTTTAAACTGTAGCAATCCCTCATTAAGTGTCCTTTCTTCTTACAGTAATTATATCTCAGTTTGGTTTTTGGTTTATGCTCTTCACCAGACTTATTCTTAGTCTCTTTAGAATGATTCTACTTGTTCTTGCCCTTGACAAATAGCCCTTCTGCACTAGGATGTTCCTTTTTTATTGTATGAAGCTCCAACTCCCTAGTTCTCAATGCTAAAATAATGGCATCAGTGGTGATTGACTCTCTACTATATTCCAAGGCATTCTTTACCTCCTTATAGGCTTCGAGTATAGATTTCAACAAAACAAAGGGTTCATTCTCATCACCAATCTATTTGCCAAGGCTCTTGAACTCAAAAACTATCTTTTTAAACTCATCCAGATTGTCTGATAGTGTTTTAGTAGAATCCATCTTAAATGTGAAGAACTTTTCCCTTAAAAATATCTTGTTAGGTAGATCTTTAGTTGCATAGAGACCTTCCACCTTGACCCATATTTTGTAAGTCGTGTCTTGATCGATCACATGTCTCAAAATGCTATCACTGAGATTAAGAACTAAAGTTCAATAGGCAGTAAGTTCCATGTCTTCCCTTTCTTAAGTTGTTAACAAAGGTGGCAGAGTAAATGGGTCTAAAAGGGCTCTATGGCTTTCTGTTGTCCAAGAATAGCCTTGATTTTGGCCTTCCACAGACAAAAATCACTCTTTCCATCAAACTTTTCTATCTCAAATCTAGCATCAACCATCACCAACCTGGAAAGAATGCCAAGAACGATTTTCTTGAGTATCTTGATGCTTCAAAAATGCTGATCTTGATGATCTTCAAACTCTCTGATACTAGTTTTGTTCGGTTATACTGTCTTGTCTAGGCCCAATTCAATCAAGATCAGTCCTGAGTTTGTGAAGAAAAGGTTGAGGAAAGCTCTGTTTTTTCACTGAAGTTCTCTATGTTTTTCTCTATTATTCGATAAGCATTGTTATTTCCTCGATGAGTATCTACTCGTTACTTGATGAGTTTCTACTCAATTTTCAATGGTTTTTCTTTCTTCTTTCCTCGATGAGTTTTTGTTCTTTCCTCGATGGAACTAGATGAATATTAATCTTTACTCGATGTTATTCGATGAGAGAAATTCTTGACTCGATGCTACTCGATACTCTAAAAACGTAGTGATTTGATTATAAAATCATGTTTTCGTTGATTTGCAGAGAAATAGATGAAGATTGAAGAAGAAGATAAAGAGAAGAAGAAGGAACACGCTGAGTTATGTGGTTCGGCCAATAAGTCTACGTCCATCGGAAGATTCTTTTTCTTTCTCACTTGAAGATTGCTTACAACAGTTGTAGTTTACAGAAAAATAGAAAGTACGATGAACTCTATATTATTTTTTTCTGATCAGTGGTATTTATAACACTTACCATTTTACCGTTATAAGATATAAACTTTGTTATGTAAACTAAACTAGCTGAAAAGTATTTGAGTCACTGTTTTTACAGTTACCTTCTTGTCTATCTCTAGTTATTTCCATTCCCAAATTAATCTAGAAGCTCCAAGATCTTTCATATCAAACTCTTTGCCCAAAAGAAGTTTAATCTTCTTTAATTCAGCCAAGTCCTCTCCTACCAAAGGCATATCATCTACACATAACAACAAGTATATCATCTCATCTTTTTCTGACTTATTAAGGTAGACATGTGGATCATAGCTATTTCTGACGAAGAAATTTTTTTTAACATACTCATTAAAGCATTTATACCAACACCATGGTGATTGCTTCAATCCATATAAGGATTTCTTTAGTCTGCAAGTCATTCCATGTTTTTCTCTCTTCATATCCCTCAGGTTGGGACATGAAAATGGTTTCTTCTAAATTTCTATGTAGAAAAGCCATGGTTACATCCCGTTGCTCTAATTCTATGTTTTGACAAACCACAAGAGCTAGAAGAACTCAACTCAGATAGATGTGTATTTTACAATTGGAGAGAATATTTCATTGTAGTGAACCCCCTCTCTCTATGTAAAACCTTAGATACGAATCTTGCTTTGTATTACATATTTCCTTCAATAGCTCTTCCTAGTTTCATTTCAAAAATCTATCGACAGTTCACCATTTTCTGATTCAAAGGTAAGGGAACTAATTCCCAAGTTTCATTTTTATAAAGAGAATTCATCTCTTCGTCCATGGCCTTCTTCATACGAGTTAGGTTCCTCTTTTAGGAAATCTTCTACCGAATTTAGTGCAAAAGCAAAACAGCCTGCATTAGTAAACCTTGTTGAGGCTTAACTGATCTTCTATGTCTGCCTCTTGCTAGTGAGTAATTTGAAGGGTTCTCAGTTGGATTTGAAACATTTGGCCTTCTTACTCATCTTGATCAATATTTTCTAGATCTGGAATATTAAAATCTTCTTGAATTTCATTGTTATTGTCAACTTTTGAAAGTAGCTCCACCTTAGTTTGTATGGTCTTCAGAAGCAGAGTCCTTTAAAACAGAAGACCTTTTTTTACTCCTGCAAAACTCTTCCTCACTGAAAGTTACATCTCGGCTAATTATGCTTTTATTTTATTTGAAATCCCATAACTTCTAGCCTTTTGTTCTGTCAGGATGGCCAATAAACACACTTTAAGACTCTAAACTTTAATTTTTCTTGCTTTATATGTACATAAGTTGTGCAAGTGAGGTATCCTATCACTACAACAAATATTACTTTCTATAACATCTAGTTATAACATGAAGGTTTAGTCACGCTATTGAAAAGAAAAGGCATTGTGGCTTCAATATAAAAGAAATTGCTCTAAATTAAAAACAAATCCTGCCCACATTACGGAAAAGAATTACATTTGATGGCTTGCACTCATTTTCCTCCCAAATTTCCATTTCTCTGTCAAAAAATTTAAATCCCCTCGCCTTGATAATTGTCTATGCATATCTTACTCTTCATATTTCCTTGTTGAGTATTAACTAGCATCAGTTGACCTAAAAATGAATATAATTACTCTTGCATGAAACCAAGATTTAGATGAACCTCCTTCCCCGATAATGGATTTTCTCTGTTTTAATCTTTTTAAAATGAATATAATTAATGTTATATAATTTGATTTTTTTTTCTTTTTTTTAATATTTGTAATCATTTAATAATTTTTATTTGTTATTCTACTCTTTCACGATGTAATGGCATGTTACTGCAAGATACCTGAAGATAATATTTATGTTGTGGGCTGCCATTTTTGGCAAAAACATTCTTGATAGTCAATTTTAAAGACGATATTGCCAAATTTAGATGATAATATTTGATTACATTAGGCGAATATAAATTGAATAGATGTAAATCACGAATTTCAACTCCTTTTCTCTCATTAATATTTAAACAAGGATGAATATGTTATATATCAGACTCATCGTAGGTGGTCTTACAAGTATTGAAGGACCAAGAATATTGATGTGATCTCGTAAGTTATTTTAAGCATTTAGTAGATCAATAGTCTATGTTTTATTTTGATCATATTAACTCGAATTGTAGTTAAGCATCTTTAATGTACCAAAGTACAACTTAACTTGGCAATTACTAGGGAACCTTTCCAATGGCATTTAGGTTTTTAACCCTCGTATGTATTTCATTTTGATGGTTGTGTTTTTTAACTTTTACCTAACTTGATGGTGCTTGTGTTTTAGGATATAAGTATTTTTTGTGACATTTAAAGTTTTGGATGAATGCACTGCAGAGACCTAGACAAACTTTTAAAACGATTCAAGTTTTATAAACAAAGAGAAGATATTTGTGTGTATGTTTCCAAATGCAATAAGATTTAAACTAA
>NC_143489.1:45122436-45215728 GCF_027475165.1 Benincasa hispida | reverse complement strand
TATTAATTATTGGATAATTATCTCTTTTCTCTAATAACCAATTGAGTAGGAAGTTATTGGTGGTTTCATGCTAACTGTGAGATAAAAGGGAAAACGTTTTCCTAAATTTAAAGGTTGTTGAATTGAGATTTCTATTCTCGAAAATTTCTCACGGTTGGCTGCCAAGTAACCTAGATTTACTAAACGACAGCTGAAGAGAGACTAGACGATCGTGGAGTGATACTATACGATAGTGTACTCAGTTGGCCGATAGCTAAACGATCGCATAGCTTTTGCTAGACGATCGCGAAGCTTCTTCTAAACGATTGGCCATCGTCTATACTATAGACCTTGTCATCTCCGACTTACTCAATAATTTACACGATTGTTCCTCCAGTCTTTTCCTCTAACCAAGTCCACACAGAGCCCACACTTCTGGATTCTCACACCGAGAATACCAAGGTACCCATTGTGGTGGTGTCATACTCAACTCGACATAGTTGAGGTTATTGGAGGTCGTTCTGTGTTCGTAGTCTTGGAGATCAGTTTGTTCATGATCGTTGTGATCGTGCTATGTTGCGGTCGGGGTGTACGAGCGTTCATGTGTTTTCGCCTTGTTGTTTGAACAAGCATTCATGATCAAGGGTGTTGAAGATGAGTCTTCAAAGGTATGTTAATCTTAGTAAAGCATGCTGTAATTTTGTTTTGTGCATAACCTGTATGTTTCCATTTCTAGACTGTAATTATTGTTGTTCATATATGGTTGAAATTTGGAACGATCATTTCGTTGCTCATGGAAATCCTCATGTCCGATTTCCTTCAATTGGTATCAGAGTCAGCTTGTTCTGATATTCCAAATTTCACTTCGGTTTTGAACTTCTTTTACAATTGTGGTGGGTTTTTTGCATTGCGTTTAATTGTTAAATTCATTTGTGGATGGCGTTGGTGAATGTTTACGGGTTAATTGCCTCTATTTAAAGCTTTCTTTAAATTACAAAGTGTTAATTTGTAAGGGCCTTTGTGTTTTTTGACATAATTAACATGCAATCAAGTTTGTAATTCAAAGTGTTTGAGTTGGTCGAGTCGTTCATGATGAAAGTTTCGAAGCATGGAGATGCGGTTCTCAGTGAAGAAGAAGACCAAGAGTTGGTCGTGTCGCAGCCTTAGGTGAACGATCGTTGGGATTTGACTAAACGATCATGTAGATTTTTCTATACGATCATGTAGTATTTACTAAATAATCATTTAGTAATGCTAAATGATGGGGTAAATCGTTTACTCTATCGCGTAGCGTTGTTTACCCGATCGCTGAGACGTAGGAGGTAGACGATCATAATGGGAGCATTTGATGCTATCATTTAGAAAAAGGCGCACGCTAAATGATCGTGTAGTTAGCATGCCTCATCACATAGTTACTACTTACACGATCACACGATATATGATACAAAGGCGCTCACTCAGCGATCATTTAGACGATCGTGCTTTATCGCATCGTAGTTGATTAGACGATTGTATAAGGCTTGAGTTGTGGAGCACGATGCACGATCGTGTACCTCATGCTTCATTGGATAGTAAAAGTGACACAATCGTCGCTAAACAATCATTTAGCTTTGGAAGCGTAGGTAAACGATTGATCAAAGCCTTTCTTCTTTCGTGTAAATGATCATGGGGAAGTTTGGTACACGATCAGTGGAGACCTAGACTTCGACCGGACGGTTCAAGACCTGGTTCACCTGTTTGAACACGAGACTCCTTGTTTTTTAATAGTTAGCTTGTTTTTTTGAGGATTTGAGGCAATTTTTCTCGGTTCATCGACATAGGCTAATTCATTGGCCCGACTTCACATTTTGGCTAGGATACCTAATGTTTTGGCCAAAAAGGTTGAGAATATGGTCATTACACATGAGATCATGGACTCGTTACAAGATTTGTTTGAACGTCAGTTCTTACTTTTTGAGCACAGAGGGATAGATGACAAAACCAGTAGTGTTAGCTCCCAAGTTAAACTCTAGGAAGAGGAAGCAAGTGTTGCTGACTCTGTTGAGGTTCATAGAAGAGAAGTGTTCTCTAACATGGAACTTGGAGATTATTTAGGTTCTAATACTAATCCCACTACTCTCCAAAAGAGGAGGATGTCTAAAGTGTCACACCCCGCCCTAGACCACCCTCTTAGCCTGGGAAAGGGCGTGACTGCAGCAGTTATCAATCCTTTGGCTGACACTTACTGCCTAATAACTGTTGCGGAATAACTCTGATACCAATTTAAAACTCATATATAGCGGAATATCTTTAGGCCAAAATTTATTAATTTAGAAGCATAACATATTTAGAGTTGTTACAACACTAGATTCACAAGTCCCAAAACCCATAAACCCTAGTCCCTGTATGAATAACAGTAACATGTGTACAATATTAATAGTAACCACCTAAATAGATGGGTTAAAAATCTGTTTATCCTTTGGTGGCAGAGCAGATGCAGAGCTATCTTCAGAGCATTTGACCGCTACCTATGGGGGGCAAAAAGAAAACATTTGAAAATAGGGTGAGCTTGCACCTAATGAGTGAATTAAGAAAGATAATTGATTCTCAAGCAAAATCTCAATAAAGAGTTTAACTGAAATATAAGCTTCTACAGTACTTGTACTGCAGTATAAACATTTTCCAAGCATAAAACATATAAAGTTGTTTTAATCATAAAACTGTAAAACTAATTCTCGGTTGAGAATAACCCTTACTGTGGATAAAACAATCCCAACACCAACTACAACTCAAGAGAGAACCCTTTTGCTCAATCTTTGACTCTACCTACATGCATGTGGCCATACTAATTACCGTCATACCTTAGGTACTTCAGTATCTGATTGGTTTGGTACCTTCTCAAACGTCATTCAGTACCAATAGATACCTTCTCAAATGTCCTTCAGTATCGCGTTTTAAGTAAAACTAGTCATAAATGACTTTCTCTTTAAAGCATGTATAGTATAACACATATAAAAACATGGCTTTAAAGGTACTAATGCATGCTGAGTATATTTAACACATATAAATTGCTTTTCAACAATTTCTCACACATGCATGCGTTTAAAACATAACTCATGGTTTGCTTGGAAATTACTTTGTAAAACTAGATGGCATGAGAATAATCTTCTTTTAAAACATGATTTTTGTAACACGTTGTAAACATTTAAGAAAATGTTTTAGTCAAAACGTTTTAGCCACTCACCTTGATTCCTTAGGAGCTTTTCACTCTAGTAGTTCCCTTTTCTACCTCAACTCTCTTTTCACCCCTAGAATCCAGATTCAAATTACAGCTTAGATTTCTCATAATTCTGGACCTTATTTTGAGATACTTCCTTCTACAAACATATTCTAAAATGTCTCAAAAATTGTACCCCAAAATATGAGCTCAGAACTCCTTGTGTTTGGCTGGAATCATAGAATCTTCAAGACTGGCCCAAACTGATCCGACAGCCTGACCCTTCTGTATTCTTCTAAGTTTCCAGCCCGATCCCTTCGAGCTTTTCCTCCGGTAGCCTTACCCTGAAAACTAGACTCTCAGAGCTTTCAGGTGGCTTTGGAATCACTCTAAACACACTAGTAAATTGGGAGAACATCTCGTCCAAATTTGATGCGTCCTCTTCATACTTCAATTTCCAATGCATCCTCTACGACTAACGCATGAATTTGGCTCCAACACAAGGTTTGCTCACTCTCACACTCTTTTTACGGTATTTCTGAATTGTGAACTAAAAATGAAGTCTCTTGGCTCTATTTATAGGCGTCCAAACCTTCTTCAGAGTTGACACCACCTACTTGGCTGCATGGCCAAGTGTCTTCTTCTCACCCCATCAACGCAATGCTGTGGTCATCACAAGCTAAGTGTCTTCCTCTTGTGTAGCCAACACATGAGATTCCAATCAGATGCCACCACCTCGAATTCTTAGGGCTTAAGGCTTTCCTTCAAAGAAGACACATGGTTTTGATGATGTTCTCTTGCTGATCTCATCCTTTGTATGCGTTCAACTCTGGATGTTCAACACATAATCCATACTCAATGCATAGCCTATCATTAATGCATAGTAAGCCAAATCACTACCATCACGATTCAACTTAGCCATCGCAAGAGCTAACCATCACCAACGTATAGGTTGACCGTCCATCCTCAACTCATGGCTCACTAGGTAGCATTGCACTACTTGCTTGGTATGGGCGCATGGTGCTGACCACCAACGCATAGGTGCGTTGCATAGGCTGGTCGCTCGACGCATGGGCACGCTGGCCACTCGACGCATTGGCATGCTTGGTCGTATGGGCTGCGCGCGGCGCCTTGATACTTGGCCAGGTGCTTTGGCGCATAGGCGTGCTACTTCGACGCATGGGCATGCGACGTATTTTGGCCATCGCTCGCTCGCTCGACCGCATGGGCTGCGCGCTTGGCTGTATGGTAGGACACCTCGACACACGGTATGGCTACTCGATAGGGTGCTCACCACATGGGCGTGGCTGCTCGACGCATTGGTAGGGCGTCTAGCTGAGGCTGCTTGATGCATGGGTAGGGCGTCTGGCCGAGGTTGCTCGATGCATGGCATGGGCGCTGGCCGAGGCTGCTCGACGCACGACATGGGTGCTGGCTAAGGCTGCTCGACGCATGGCATGGGCGCTGGTCGAGGCTGCTCGACACATGGGCTGCCTTTCCATGCATACCTCGCCTACTCGTGTGCCTTCCAACGCATCATCACCATTTTCCTTTTCCAGCCGCATGCCCTCACCAACAACCCTTCCAACGCATCAACACCACCCACACAAAATTCTATACTTAGCCAAATTTTCCAAAATTTCCCCAAAAGTCAAATTTCCAAATTTCCTCTTTTCTTCTAATTTTCCACTCTTTTCTCTACCATTCACACTAGTTTTCACATCAACCTACTCATCACACTGATCTCAATAGGGAATATACTCAAGTAGAGAAATTAGGATTCGGGGTTCACATTTTACGTCCCCCTTATGAAAATTTCGTCCTCAAAAGTTCTCTACAAGTCTGTCAATTAAACAACTGTGGATACTTGTTTCTGATTTGCTCTTCAGCTTCCCACGTTGCTTCTTCCGTGCTATTGTTTCGCCATAGTACCTTTACCAACAGGACTTTCTTATTCCTTAAAACCTGTTCCTTTTTGTCAAGAATCTTCACTGGTTCCTCTTCATAAGACAAATTCTCTTTCAACTGTATCGGTTGCTAAGGCAACACATGGGTAAAATCTGGCACATACTTTGTAAGCATTGCCACATGAAACACATCATGAATACGAGATAACTCTGAAGGTAAATCCAATTGATATGCCATTGGGCTAACTCTTTCTATTATCTCGTAAGGTCCAATATATCTTGGGCTTAATTTACCTTTCCTACCGAACCTGAGTATTCCTTTCCATGGAGATAATTTCAGAAATACTTTATCACCAACTTCAAATTCCAATTCTCTTCTAAAGCAATCCATAGTTGCACAGTGTTTACTTAGGAAATCCATACTTAAGATAACACCAACCTCTAGTAATTCTAATGGAATCAAGTCAACCTATAAACTCTGATTTCCAAGAATTACTTTACAATTCCTATAATACTCATGTACAACTAGAGTATCTCCTACAGGCGTAGAGATAAATAAATTCTCATTCATACGCTCGGACACTCCTGTATGAGGTCTTCCATAGTTTACACATAGTGGTTTCCTCCCTATACTAGCTATTGACTCGCTAGCATGACCTGATACCAATCTACCACTCTGTCCAGCTGCAGGTCTTGACCTTCTTCGACCTGAGCTTTGTTGGCTCATGCCTCCAAAGCTTCTTATACCCGACTGTCCAAAGAACGGGGGTCTAAATCTCTTACTTCTCGTTTCTCCAAGCATTCTAAACAATCCTTCACCTGGCTAGAGTACATCTTCCCTCGCTACACTCTGCTCTACTCGGATAGTGGTCTTAACTAACTGAGTGAAATTCACCCAATTGGATGTAGAGGTAACGAGTGTACGTATCTTTCTTCTTAGGCCATTCTCAAATCTTCGACACCTCTCCTTCTCTTCCGCGATGATCTGAAGGGCATACTGAGATAACTCAGTACATCTTTGTTCATACTCAGCAACCGTCATCACTCCCTCAGTTAGCCTAAGGAATTCCTCCTTTTTCGCTTCTATAAAAGAACTAGGGTAGTATTTATCCTCAAAACTTGTATGAACTCAGACCAAGTCATAGTTTCCGAACTATTCCTTCTAGCTTCTATCACTTTCCACCACTTATCAGTCCCTTTTTGCAGCAAGAATACCGTTAACTCGACCTTACGGTCCTCAAGGCATCTCATAACCTTAAAAATTTTCTCAATCAAATCCAACCAAATCTCAGCATCTACTGGATCTGTGGCTCCATTGAACGTCGTGGCTCCTAAATCTTTCAGCCTCTCGACATCGAATTTCTTTTCTGGATCATTCTGAATCGATCCTACACTCACCGCCAATCTTTGAGTGATTCTATCAAATACTCAATCCTCCATTTGAAGTTCTACACCTACCCTTGGTGTACTCGACTCGTTCGCAGAAGTTGCTTCCTACTTTATTGAGTCTCTAATACTTTTCCCCTTCGGATCTGGGTCCCGTCTAACTTCAGGACCTTCGATGGTAGGGTCAACATTCCTCTCCTCAGTCTACTTGCTCCACTTGCCACTTCTCCTCAGCATCTTTGCCTAATTATTAAGTACACATGTTAAGGGCTTATCTATGGGACTTAATCTATTGCATGAACTCTCTCTTTCACCCAATACCTTATGCTTTAATACTAAACTAGCTCAAACCTTTCCCAAGTTTATGTATACCTTTGCTCTGATACAAAGCTGTCACACCTCGCCCAAACCACCCTCTTAGGCTGGGAAAGGGCATGACTGCAGCAGTTATCAATCCTTTGGCTGACACTTACTACCTAATAACTGTTGCAGAATAACTCTGATACCAATTTAAAACTCATATACAGCGGAATATCTTTAGGCCAAAATTTATTAATTTAGAAGGATAACATATCTAGAGTTGTTACAACACTAGATTCACAAGTCCCAAAACCCACAAACCCTAGTCCCTGTATGAACAACAATAACATGTGTACAATATTAATAGTAACCACCTAAACAGATGGGTTACAAATTTGTTTATCCTTTAGTGGCAGAGTAGATGCAGTACTATCTTCAGAGGATTTGACCACTACCTGAGGGGTGGAAAAAGAAAACATTTGAAAACAGGGTGAGCTTGCGCCCAGTGAGTGACTTAAGAAAGATAATTGATTCTCATGCAAAATCTCAATAAAGAGTTTAACTGAAATATAAGCTTCTACAGTACTTGTACTGCAGTATAAACATTTTCCAAGCATAAAACATATAAAGTTGTTTCAAACAGTTGTTTCTCCTTCGAGGGCTTTTTTGATTTCGATCTCTGTAATTCGAAAGCGGTGGGTATACACTTACAAGACTTACTAAGTGTTAGTAAAGATCTTGACCAAATAAACGGTAACTAAGTACTATAAGGATAAGAGTTATTCTGGTATTAGTATTTAGTCAAGAATGTCTTGATTCAGTGAAGGAGTAGTCGAATGCCCTTCGATGGGGGCTATTCTGACTCATTGAAGTATTGTAGCAAAAGAATAATGAGAACGGGTACATTATTTTTGCTAAATAAACTGGATTAAAAATAGTTAAATCAATTCTCTAATAATTTGTTTAGTTTTTTAGCAATGTCAACATCCATTATACAACTACCTAATAGCGATAATTACGGAACTTGGAAATCGAATATAAACACGATACTAGTAATAAATGATCTCTGATTCATTTTAACGAAGGAGTGTCCTCCATCCCCTAGTCCCAACGCAAACTGAACAGTTTGGGATGCGTATGAAAAATGGGTCAAAGCTAATGAGAAGGCTGGGGTTTATATTTTAGTTAGTATATCTGATGTATTGTCTAAGAAACACGAGAGGTTAGCTACTACAAGAGAAATCATGGACTCTTTGCAGGGCCTTTTTTGACAACCATTCACATTTGTCATACATGACTCAATTAAATTCATTTACAACTGTATAATGAAGGATGGAACCTCCATAAGGGAACATGTTTTGTACATGATGGTTCACTTCAATGTTGCAGAAGTGAACGGAGCCGTCATGAATGGGAAAAGTCAAGTTGGATTCATCATGCAGTCTTTCCTAAAGAACTATTTTCAATTCAAAAACGAATACCATGATGAATAAGATAGAGTATAACATGACGAATCCTCTCAACGAAGTCAAGATTTACGAATGTTTATTGAAAAATAAAGGTTCAGAGGCAGAAGCAACTGTTGCTTCCACTTCAAAGATGAAACCCTAGAAAAATTTGTCTTCTGGGAGTAAATCTGACCATTTTTTCTCCAAGAATAGACGTATTCAAAAGGAAAAAAAAAAGGAAACTGGGAGGTGGAAGGCTCTAGCTGCACAGAAAGGCAAAAAGAAAATTACCGAAGGAAAATGTTTCCATTGCAAAAAATAGGCATTGGAAAAGAAATTGCCCTAAATATCTTACCGAGAAGAAAGCTGAAAAAGAAAAAAAGGTAAATTAGATTTATTGGTTATTGAAACAAGTATAGTGGAGAATGAAGATTCTACCTGGATATTGGATTCAGGGGCCACTAATCATGTTTATTTTTCTTCTCAGGAAACTAGTTTGCAACTTGAAGATGATGAGATTACTCTCTAGGTTTGATCAAGGGAGCGTACCTCAGCAAAAACAGTGGGAGTTGTTAAGTTCACTTTTGGAAATAGATTTTTTTTTTTTTTTTTTAAATGTACTTTATGTACCTTCTTGTAAAAGAAATTTGATATCTATTTCCTATTTTTTGGAAGATTTGTACAAAGTAAATTTTTATCTTAATGAAGCGTTCATTACAAAAAAAGGTATACAAATGTATTTTACAAACTTAGAAACTAACTTATATAAGTTAAAACCATCTAAAGTTGAAGCTATGTATAACACAAAAATATTTAAAACAGCTGAAACTCAAAGAAAAAGGTACGTATTTCTCAGAGTATCTATCTTTGGCACTTGAGACTTGGCCACATTAATCTCAATAGGATTGAGATGTCTAAAAGTGGACTTCTAAACAAGTTAGAAAATGTCTCTATACCGTCGTGTGAGTCATGTCTCGAAGGAAAAATGATAAAAATATCTTTTTTTGGAAAAGGTCTTCGAGCCAAAGAAACCTTAGAGCTCGTGCATTTGGACCTCTGTGGACCGATGAGTGTTATACCACGGGGAGGTTACAAATATTTTATTAGCTTTATAGATGATTATTCAAGATACGGTTACATTTACCTAATTCATTTTAAGTATGTAGTTGTTGAAAAGTTCAAGGAATTTAAGACCGAGGTTGAGAACGAATTAGGTAAATCTATTAAGACACTTCGATCAGATGGAGGTGGGGAGTATTTGGACTTGAAATTCCAAGACTATATGATAGAACACGGGATTCAGTCATAACTCTCTACACTAGGAACACCTCAGCAAAACGATGTATCTAAACGGAGAAACAAAACCTTGTTAGACATGGTTCGGTCCATGATGAGTTATGCTTAGTTTCCTAACTCGTTCTGAGGGTATGCAGTAAAGACTGCAACTTACATTTTAAATAACGTTCCCTCTAAGAGTGTTTCAGAAACACCTTTTGAGTTATGGACAGGACATAAAGATAGTTTACATCATTTTTGGATCTCGGGCACCCGACACACGTGTTGGTGCAAAACCCTAAGAAATTGGAACATCGTTCAAAATTATGCATGTTTGTAGGTTACCCTAAAGGAATGAGAGGGGGTTAGTTTTATGATCCTAACGATGATAAGGTAATTGTATCGGCAAATGCCACATTCCTAGAGGAAGACCACATTTGAGATCATAAACCCTGCAGTAAACTAGTAATCGAAGAGCTTTCAAATAATGCTACAGGTGAATCAACAAAAGTGGTTGATCAACCTTGCTCATCAACAATAGTTGTAGATAGATCAAGGACGTCTAGTCCATCACATCATACTCAAGAGTTGAGAGAGCCTCGACGTAGTGGAAGGGTTGTGAGACAGCCTAACCTCTATATGGGTTTTACTGAAATCGAAATCAACATACCTGATGGTGGCGTAGATGATCCGTTAACATAAAAACAGGGAATGGATGATGTTAATCAAGATCAGTGAATCAAAGCCATGGGCCTTGAAATGGAATCTATGTACTTCAATTCATTTGGGAACTTGTAGATAAACCTGATCAGGTAAGACCTATCGGTTGTAAGTGGATCTACAAGCGTAAAAGAGACTATACGGGGAAGGTACAGACCTATAAAGCCCGATTAGTAGCAAAGGGTTATACCCAGGTTGAGGGGGTGGGCTATGAAGAAACCTTCTCACCTGTTGCTATGATCAAATCAATTAGGATACTCTTGTCCATTGCCACTTTTTATAATTATGAAATTTGGCAAATGGATGTGAAGACTGCCTTTCTAAATGGAGATCTTGAAGAGAGTATTTATATGGTCCAACCAGAAGGGTTCGTTGAACAGGATCAAGAGAAAAAGGTTTGCGAACTGAAAAGATCTATTTATGGATGAAACAGACATCTAGATCTTGGAATATAAGATTTGATACTACGGTCAAATCTTATGGCTTTGAACAGAACGTTGATGAACTGTGTGTATACAAAAAGATCATCAAATCCATTGTAGCATTTCTTGTTGGAACATACCAGCATGCAGCGGAAGTGACTGAAATCCATAAACACTCTAATTCATTAATTTTGGCAGAAACTAAAGCATGCTATAGCAGATATAAATGGGTTTCATGACATACCTTTGTAGAACTTCCTCAAAGTTTGAATCCAGCTGCAAATCTCCTCTGAATCTTGTTGTAGTTCACCCCAAGATCTTCCCTACTATCCTCTTGGTGCTCTAGATTGAGTTGTGGGATTCAAAATAAGTTTGAATTAAGGGAATCGGAGAGAAGCTCACAACAGCAACCTAACAAAAGAATAACTTCTTCTCACGAATTTGTCAGAGAAATTCTATCGGTTGCATTGCCTCAAAATCACTCCAATCTCTTCAATATATTGCAGACGATCATGCAAAGAGAATAGTTGCATGAGATGCAGCTCATGCTTAGAGTAAATGAAGACTTAAGAAGTGGGTTGTTAGCGAGCTACTTGAAAAAACAATGGAGAAAAACGATTTTCCATTATGTCTTTTTTTCTCTCTTTTTCAATTTTTCAAAATTGATTTCACAAATCAATTTATTTAATAAAATTGAAATTATTATTAATTTTACAAAATTAATTTCATAAATTAATTTTCTTTTATAAAATTAATAAATAATTATTTACACAATTTAAATAATTCTAATTAATTTAATATCGAATATTAAATTAACTTTACACAATTCCATCTTCAAATATTTAAATCATATTTAAATATTATTTCTCCAATTCTATTTAATTCTAATTTGAACATTTCAAATTAACTTATCACGCTATTCTAGAGTATTCATTTACGACCTAGTAGGGGGACCTCGCGGACCTACAGATCACGGGCTCCAACGATCCGAGATTAATCGACTGAAGTCATTAGACCGAACTAACCTCTATTTGTTAACTAATGGGTGATTCTAGTAAAACCCATAGCTGAATTCCCCTCACTGTATGTCACAACCCGCCCCAAATCACCCTCTTAGCCTAGGAAAGGGCGTGACTGCAGTAGTTATCAACCCAATGGCTGACACTTATTGCCTACTAACTGTTGCGGAATAACTCTGATACCAATTTAAAACTCATATACAGCGGAATATCTTTAGGCCAAAATTTATTAATTCAGAAACATAACATATTTAGAGTCATTACAACACTAGATTCTCAAGTCCCAAAACCCACAAACCCTAGCCCCTATAGAATAATAGTAACATGTGTACAATATTAACAGTAACCACCTAAACAGATGGGTTACAAATCTCTTTGTCCTTTAGTGGCAGAGCAATCTTCAGAGGATTTGACCGCTACCTGTGGGGGGGGGGGAGAAAACATTTGAAAACGGGGTGAGCTTGCGCCCAGTGAGTGACTTAAGAAAGATAATTGATCCTCATGCAAATCTCAATAAAGATTTTAATTGAAATATAAGCTTCTACAGTACTTGTACTGCAGTATAAACATTTTCCAAGCATAAAACATATAAAGCTATTTTAATCATAAAACAGTAAACCATTCCTCAGTTGAGAATAACCCTTACTATGGATAAAACAATCCCAACACCAACTGCTAGTCAAGAGAGAACCCTTTTGCTCAATCTCTGACTCTAACTACCTACGTGCACGTGGCCATACTAAGTACCGTCATACCTTAGGTACTTCTATTCAGATACCTTCTCAAACGTCCCTCAGTATTTGGTTGGTTTGGTACCTTCTCAAACATCCTTTAGTACCAATAGATACCTTCTCAAAGTCCTTTGGTATCTAGTTGGGCGGATACCTTCTCAAATGTCCTTCAGTATCGTGTTTTAAATAAAACTAGTCATAAATGACTTTCTCTCTTTAAAGAATGTAAAGTATAACACATATAAAAACATGGCTTTAAAGGTACTAACATATGTTGAGTATATTTAACACATATAAATCGCTTTTCAACAATTTCTCACACATGCAAACATTTAAAACATAATTCATAGTGTGCTTGGAAATCACTTTGTAAAACTAGCTGGATAAGAATAATCTTCTTTAAAACATGCTTTCTATAACACATTGTAATCAAACATTTTAAGCAAATGTATTAGTCAAAACGTTTTAGCCACACACCTTGATTGCTTAGGAGCTTTTCACTCTAGTAGCTCCCTTTTCTACCTCGGGCTCCCTTTTCACTCCTAGAATCCAGATTCAAATTACAGCTTAGATTACTAATAGTTCTAAACCTTATTTTGAGATATTTGCTTTTACAAACATATTCTAAAATGACTCAGGAAGCTTACCTCAAAATTCTAGTTCATAACGCTTTGTGGTTTGGCCGGAATCACAGAATCTTCAAGACTGACCCAAACTGATTCGACAGCCTGACCTTTCTGTCCTCTAACAGTTTCCAGCCCGATACCCTCGATATTTTCCTCTGGAAGCCCTACCCTGAAAACTAGACTTTTAGAGCTTTCAGGTGGCTTTGAAATCACTCCAAACGCATGAGTAAATTGGGAGAACTCCTCGTCCCAAGTTGATGTGTCCTCTTTAGACTTCACTGTCCAATGCGTCCTCTTTGAAATTCTATGACCAACGCATGGATTTGGCTCCAACGCAAGGTTTGCTCAAATCTCCCACTCTTCTTTCGGTATTTCTGAATTGTAATCTAAAAATGAAGTCTTTTGGCCCTATTTATAGGCGTCCAAACCTTCTCCAAAGTTGACACCACCTACTTGGCTGCATGTCCAAGTGTCTCCTTCTCACCCCATCAATGCAATGTTGTGATCAACGCAAGCTAAGTGTCTTCCTCCTATGTAGCCAACGCATGAGCTTCCAATCTGATGCCACCACCTCAAATTCTTAAGGCTTATGGCTTTCCTCCCAAGAAGACTCATGGTTTGATGATGTTTCCCAGGTGATCTCATCCTTTGTATGCGTCCAGCTCTTGGATGTTCAACGCATGGTCCATACTCAATGCCTAGCCTATCATCAACGCATAGCAAGCCAATTCACTACCATTTCAATTCAACTTAGCCATCGCAAAGAGTTAACCATCACCAACGCATAGGGTGACCGTCCATCCTCGACGCATGGCTCACTAGGCAGCATCACACGGCTTGCTTGGCATGGGCGCATGGTGCTGGCCATCAATGCCTGGGCGGGCTGCATAGGCTGGTCCCTCGGCGCATGGGCATGCTGCTTCGATGCATGGGCGTGCGACATAGGCTGGCCATCGCTCGCTCGCTCGTTCGCATGGGCATGCTTGGCCGCCTGGGCTATGCGCGACGCTTTGATGTTTGGCCATGTGCTTTGGCGCATGGGCGTGGCTGCTCGGCAAGGGCTCAATGCATGGGCATGGCCACTCGACAGGGCGCTCAACGAATGGGCGTGGCCGAGGCTGCTCGATGCATTGCAAGGGCGCTGGCTGAGGCTGCTCGATGCATTGCAAGGGCGCTGGTCGAGGTTGCTCGACGCATTGCAAGGGCGCTGGTCGAGGCTGTTTGACGCATGGGCTGCCTTCCAACGCATCACCTCCATCTTTCTTCCTTCAGCCGCATGCCATCCCCAACCACTCTTCCAACGCATCAACACACAAAATTTATACTTAGCCAAATTTCCAAATTTGTCCCCAAAAGTTAAGCTTCCAAATTCCCTCTTTTCTTCAAATCTCCACTCTCTTCTTTATCATTCCACACTAGCTTCCACATCAACCTACTCATCACACTGATCTTAGTAGGGAATGTACTCAAGTAGAGAAATTAGGATTCGGGGTTTACACTGTAGATATATTATGTTCACTCGATATAACCATGATTAGTAAGTTAACCCTTCACAGATTGTTCGTAATCACGGTTGGGTCAAATCTCTATTTTACCCCCGAAATTACCTCTTGTTCCTTAAATCCCATTGATCCCCTAATGAACAATTGATTTGTGATCCAATAAAAAAACTGAATCCCTCTCGGGCCAATGAGAGGGTGAGGCCTCTTGTTCAAGACCCAGAATCAGTACTTAAAGGGAACAACCTCTCTACTAACCCTAATCAGGTAGGAGTGAATTCCATCTTGCAGAGCTATGTCCCCAGCTATTCATCCGGTCTTATCCTCAAAATGGAAGGCTTATTGAGCAAAGAAGTTGGTCTACTCTCACCGTCTGTAGATCAAAGGATAAGCCTGAAGAAACAGAAGTTCATAGTTAGCTTAGGATTAAGGTCAAGTTACCTAGGTCATCACTTTGAAATAGTCAATCTTAAACAGTAAATAGCATTATAAAGGAAGAGTGACTAGTTTTGTGGTCCGATCTTGTACAAAACTCATTTGCACAGGACACCCCCACTTCTAATGTCATAACATGTACGAATTAGGATCACATCGTTTGTAGCACTTTACAACTCTTTATAAGAACTACAGAGTAGGCCGCATCCAATAGTGTTACCAAAATAAGACACCCAACCTTATTCATATAGTATAGATCATTTTTTACTATTTATTCGAACCTGATCCACTTGTATGTCTCCACATAAAGTTCAAGTACTCATGTAATAGTCAAAGGACTTTCAGTTTATTGGATTTCTAAAAACAATATATTCAATAACAACTTATTGAATTTTCAGAATAAGTTCTACTGTTTACAAACCATGAGTTTTAGGACATAAAACCCAATAGTTCTAGTTTTGTATGTAGAGGATATCCTACTTATTGTGAATAACGTAGGCTACTTAATTGGCATTAAAAATTGGCTAGCAACCCAATTTTAGATGAAAGATCTGGGAGAGGCACAGTATATTCTTGGGATTCAAATAGTTCGAAACCGAAAGAATAGAATGCTAGCCATGTCTCAAACATCTTATATAGACAAGGTGTTGTCTAGGTTTAAGATGCAGGATTCCAAAAGAGGTCTTTTTCCTTTTAGGAATGGAATACATTTGTCAAAGGAACAATGTTCTAAGACACCTCAAGAAGTTGAGGATATGAGACGAGTTCCCTATGCATCAGTAGTCAAAAGTCTGATGTATGCAATGCTATGTACTTGTCCAGACATATGCTTTGCAATAGGGATTACCAGTAGGTATCAGTCCAATCTTGGTTATGAACATTGAACTACTGTTAAGAATATCCTCAAGTATCTTAGGAGAACGAGGAACTATGTGCTCGTATATGGAAATAAGGATTTGATCCTTAGGGGATATACTGACTCCAATTTTCAGACCGATATAGACTCTAGGAGATCTACTTCGGTATCGATGTTCACTCTAAATGGAGGAGCGGAAGTATGGAGAAGTATTAAGCAGAGCACCATTCTCCACGATGGAAGCAGAATATGTTGCTGCTTGTGTAGCAGCCAAGGAAGCAGTATGGCTTAGGAAGTTTCGAAATGATCTGGATGTTGTTCCAGACATGCCTATGCCAATCACTTTGTATTGCGATAACAGTAGAGCATTAGAAAATTAAAAAAAACTAGAAGCCATAAACACGGAAAACATATTGAGCTCAAATATAATCTCATCAGAGAGATCATGTTAAGAGGAGACGTTATTGTGAGACAAATAGTGTCTGAGGACAATATTACTGATCCGTTTACAAAGGCTCTCCCAGCTAAGATTTTCGAGGGTCGCCTGAAGAGTTTAGGACTACGAGTAGAATAAATAGGGCAAGTGGGAGAAATTGGTGGTGTGGGATTCCCTAGTTTATTGTATTTAGTTTTCTCTCACAACACTCAACTTTTGTAACCCACTAGGAGTTTTAGTCCAAGTGGGAGTTTGTTGGGTTGTATGCCCTAAAACTCGTAGTTTTGTAAACAGTAAACATATATGAAGTTTATTCTGATGTATTGTTGATTGTTTAATAACTCTAAATCCAATAAACTACGAATACTTGGACTTTATGTGGAGACATAAACTTGATCAAGTTCGAGTAAAATAGCCTAAACCACCTATAGTACTTGGATTAGGTTGGGTACCTATTTCTGGAGATACTACTAATTACGACCCACTTTATGATTTTTACAAATGTTGTAAGTGTCATAAACAATGTGATCAATTTGTTCATGTAGAGACATGTTAGCGAGGGTGTTCTACACATTGAGATTGTGTAAGACAAACCACAAAATAATCATTGTTACGTATTAACACCATTTATTGTTAGCACTGATAAATTTCACTTCTTGATGGCCTAGATAACTTGATCTGAATCATGAGCTGTCTATGAACTCTTGTTTATTTGTGACTATCCCTTGATCTGCATAGATGAGGGTAAGCCTAGCGTCACTGCTCAATATGCCTCCCATTTTATGGCTAAGACCAGGTAGATGGCTGGGGACATAGAATTTGCAAAATGGAATTCACTCCTACCCATTTTAGGGATAGTAGAAAGGTTGTTCTCTTAAGGGTTGATCCCAGGTCTTGAACAGGGGCCCCATCCTCTCGTAGGCCTGAGAGGGAATGGATTTAGTAATTATGATCCTCAATCAATTGTTCATTAGAGGGACAATGGTACTTAAGGAGAAAAGATATAACTCAGGGGTATTTCGGTATTTGACCTAGATTAGGTTACGAACAACCTATAAAGGATCAACTTATTGACATCAGTTATATCAAATGGACACATAATATATCTACAGTGAGGGGAGTGCAACTCCAGGCTATAGTGGACTGTT
The DNA here is from genome assembly GCF_027475165.1 of Benincasa hispida. Taxonomy (NCBI): domain Eukaryota; kingdom Viridiplantae; phylum Streptophyta; class Magnoliopsida; order Cucurbitales; family Cucurbitaceae; genus Benincasa; species Benincasa hispida. The sequence goes on along the minus strand of NC_143489.1, from coordinate 45,198,345 downwards.
CTGTTAGTTAACAAATGTTGATTAACTAGGTTAAAGATTTGACCGGTTAGTCTCGAATCGTTGAAGCCCATGATTTGTAGGTCCGTCAAGTCTCCTTGCTAGCTCAATACGGACAAAATTGAAGAACTAAGTGGACTTTGAAATGGCTTTTCCCAAGCTTGACACCTAAAGATTACATGGTAGTGGAGTTTGAGGTGGAAGACATGCAAAATGGGATTTTGCATGTATCCCTATAAATGGTTTTGTTTTTTAAATTTGCAAGACTAATGCTTCCACAACTTTTAATCTAAACTGTTCTCCTCCACTCTCCTTTACTCTCATTCTTTCTATAATGAAATTCCCTTATTTTCACTAACAAAATGGTCTCACAACCATGTTTAGTAGGGCTTTACCGTTGGTGGTGTCGTTCGTGCACGGGAGAGGAAGCTTGGGGTGGAGTCTTCAAAGGTTGTATTTTCTATCCCTTTTGCATGTTTACTCTTGTTTTTATTGCAATTAGAACGTTGTCGATTTCATCGTTTCCGCTGTGCATGCGTTATTTATGTTTCATCATAAATTGCATTCATTTCTTGGGTTTTCTTAACTATGACATTCTTGAAATTAAGAAGATTAAAATCAAGATTGATTAATTTGAATGTTCTAAACTAGCAATTCTTTTCAAGAAAATAGGAAAAAGTCCAAATTCACATTCAAATTACTAATTCTTGCAACCTAATTATAAATTTGATATAGAGCTATATAATTTTGCATATAAAAACCTATAAAAATTGAGTTGTCAATTCAATCTTTAAAAGATTTTATTCGCATTTCAACAAAAACATTCACAAACAACAAATTGTAAGAAGAAAATTAGAAAAGCCTCAAGAATTGATTAATCAAACATAATCCCCAAGAAAAGAACTTACCTACTCATGGTGAGGGTAAATATTCAAGCAATCCATTGAATTCTGCATCAAAATGCACATAGTTTGAAGGATTAAAGACAATCTCTCAAAAAAATATATAGAGAATAGCTCTCTAATTTCGTCAAAATTGGTATCTCTCTCGTTCTCAACACTTTAATCTCACTTCAAAAACTAATCAAACTCTCTATTTCATTGAGAAAAACTGAATTTTTAACCTCTACAGGTCGCAGCTTTGCAAGGCTCATTGTCAACGTCGCAACGCTTGCTTGTGCAAGGCGCACGTGTGCACTTTTTTTTTTGGTCAACCTATGTAGCATTGCAACGCTATGAGATAACATTTCAACGCTGCCCTATTTTGCAGCAAATTGGTGCTCTCTATCTTCTAACGTCGAGGCAGTGTTAAGTCTTTACAAATTATAGCATTACAACGCTGCTTCGATGGTAAAATGGTAATTTTCTCGACTTCTTCTAATTAGGTAATTTTTGGCTCATTTTTGCTCCTTTTAGCTCCAAACTTCTTCTAATTGCTCCAAAATGCTCCTAGGACTATTTTACCTATAAAATTGGGATATTAAGAAAATTAATAGTATAAAATTGAGGGAGTTAATCATGTAAAATATAGTTCTTTTCAAGACCTATCATCACTCTTCTTTGTATGTTAGATGATCGTCCTCCTTGATCGCATCATAGCACTTTACTTCTCTTGCCCTTTCTTTGTCCTTATGGATGACACCCTTTTAGATGTTATCATGCTTGCTTCTTGTCTTACCCACTTCATGGGAGCCTCAACCTACTTTGTCATAGTAGGGTTGAGACACTCTCCCCCACTTAACATCGTCATCATCCTCAATGACACTCTATATGGATTGAGACACTCTCCTTCACTTATCCTCATCCTTATTCTCAATGACACTCACCCTTATAGTAAGGTCGAGACATTCTCCTCCACTTAATCTCTCCATCGTCCTCGATGACGTCTTTCTTCTTTCGACGGGTTAACTGACTTTTTTCTTCCTTTTGCCACGCTTCAGATAACATTAAGACACAATGCTTATGAGGTTGCTCCCTTTTGTGGACCTACTTACGCCTCACTTGGGGACTTGGCTTGAAACATCTCATCAAGACATTGAACTACACTTGGGCACTGTTGTCCTCACTTTATGCTCACTTGGCTTCAACTTTCTTGTTCTCTGAGTAACTAACAATTGAATTCCATGTTGAGACAGTCAACTCTTTTCCCTCCGTCCTTCTTCAATGATGACTCCTCCCCTTCAAGTTGATCTTTGCTACTAAGCCACTTGCTGTGGCAAAATAAGCTGCAAGATCGCTTCAAGCTGAAACTCATGCACACTTTCTCTTCTTTGCTCGCTTGGTTTGCCAGATTGACACTCCTTCACATGAGCTTTTCTGGCTACTTTTACCTTCCTCTCACGAAGCCAACCATCTATCTCTCATGGACTAGCTTAAAGGACATGCATATTCACGCCTTTTATAGCAGACTTACAGGGTAAGCAACCCATGCTCTTGAGTTACTTTCCTTTTTTATGGCTCTTTCTTAGCCGCAATGTCCACTCTCGGATGCTTCTCTTCCTTTACTTTTGCTTTTGCACTTTTGCCGACATCGTCTCTCTGACTCTCGGCTTTTCTTCTTGCAACCACTGACACTGTCACTCTAACAGCAATGGTTCTTTTGAAGGCACCCTACTTAGTTCACCTTTTGCTTTTTTCTTTTCTTTTCTCATGCACTATAGGCACTTCTTTCGCATGGCCCAACTCCTTACTCTTTTCTCTTGGATGGCCTAAAGGGCACCTTGCCTCACTTTTACTCTTACCTTAATTGTCTCATCTTTGGTTATAGTTCCCCGAAGGAGTCAACGTGGACACTGCCAACGCTTTACCTAACGATTTCCACTCTGCTTCTTCTTGGCTTGTACAAACGCCACCCAGGTCTTTTTCTCTACCTTGCAATTGACTATATGAACTGTCTTGAAGGGGATAAAAGTCTAGGTCTCACCTAACTCATCTTCCTTTAGCTTCGCTTCTTCCACAAACAATAACGGGCTACTCGAATGTGCAACTTCTAACTTAATGTCCTACAATATCTTGCCCTCTTTCTTTCTCTTACTCTTCTCTTCTAGCACTCTGTCTTTGACCACTTCACATCAACGAGTCATTGACATGCAACTTCTCCCCATCGGTTCACTCCGAAAATGGGCACTTCACTATAAGCTTCTCTTTGCGTCTTGGGAGCATAGGCCACTTTTTCTATTTGAGTTGATTTGTTCATTTATTTATTTATTTATTTTTCTAGGACTGAAAACAGAACTGCCAAACTCTTAGACAACAAAGCTTGGTTCTTGCTTTCTTATGGGTTTGACTCCTTTCAACCTACTTTTGACACTTGTTGAGATTCCAAGAGTCAGGCTTTGACCCTTTTCTCTGTCTCTGATACGAACAAACACAACTGTTCTGCCGAATCAACACTCTTGACACATGTGAAGTCACTCTGATAGCAATTGGGTTATCTTCTGGGTCCGACTCAACACTTACAACGTGATAAGTGCCTGTGATGCTTGTTGGATGCAAAGCTAGAGGTCCTTCTAGGATCCTTGAAAACATTCACAAAGAAAGCTACTTATATCGAACTTAGAATCTATGATGGTCACTCTTAGATCCTAAGACAACTCACTCTAGAATTAGCTTGATCAAGACTAATCCAATGAATTGATTTAAATATCAAATCTAAAGCAAGATTTAAAAGAAAAAGACAACACCGAAGGGTTGAATAAGCACAAGCTTTTTACTACCGATAATCTAAGTTTTAAAGAACATTACAAGCCATTTTATAGGCCAAATACAATTAATTGCAACTTGTAGAAAATAACACCTAGAAACTTGAAACTTAATTGCATACTAAATTATAAGTCAAAATGCAAAACGAGGAATGTAGTGTTGGATTTTATGTCCTAAAACTCATAGTTTGTAAATTAATAAACATATTCTGTTTTGTTTATCGATAAAGTTGTTATTGAAATTGTAATCTTGAATCCAATAAACTAAGGTCCTGGGGCTATTTAATGTAGTTTGAACTTTATGTAGTGACATAAATGTGGATCAAGTTCAAATATATAGCCAAAATGGTATATAGTATATGAATAAGGTTGGGCACCTTATTTTGGGGACACTATGGATGTGGCCCACTTTGTAGATAGTACAAACGATGTGATCCTGAATCGTTCATATAGAGATATGTGAGTGGGGGCATCCTATGCAATGAGTTTGCATAAGACTGAACCATGAAATAGTCACTTTTTACGTTCTAAATATCGTTTTATGTATAAAACTGAATATTTTTTTAATTGATGACTTAGGTAACTTAATCATAATCCTGAGCTAACTATGAACTCCTATTCACTTGGAATTATCCTTAGATATGCATAGGTGAGGGCAGCTCAATATCACTGGCCTAATAAGCCTCCCATTTCAGGGGTAAGATCGGGTGGATAGCTAGGAACATAGGGTGCAAGACGAAATTCACTCCTACCCATTATAGGGATAGTAGATAGGTTGTTCCCTTTAGTATTGAATCCCGATCTTGAGCAAGGGGCCCCACCCTCTCCTTGGCCCAAGAGGGATTCAGTTTATAGGTTGGACCTTAAACCAAATTTTCATTAGAGAATCAATGGAACATAAGGAACAAGATGTAGTCTTGGGGGTAAAACGGTTTTTATGACCCAGCCGAGATTACGAACAACCTGTAGGATTAGTTTACTAATCATGGTTATATCAAATGGATACAAATATATCTATAGTGAAGGGAGTGCAACTACGAGATAATAGTGGAATGACCTGTTAGTTAACGAATGTTGATTAGCTCCATCTAAAGAGTTTAGCCAGCTAATCTCGGATCGTTGAAGCCCATGATCTATACGTTCATTAGGTTCCCCTGCTAGTTCATATGGAATAAACTTAGAACAGTATGATAAAATAATTCGAATTGTTCAAATTAGGTGAAGAGAGAGAAACCGACAAGTATATGTGACATAGTGGTCAGGTTTATCAGTTTACAGATATAACTTTAATATTTAAATTTGATTTAAATATAAAAAATATGAATACGTTCATATTTGGAAACTCAAAAATAATGGAAATGGTCAAAGATGTAAAAAAATAAAATAGTTGACTTTTGATTTTGAAAAGTCAAACTTTGAGTGATCTTATATTCAAATGTGATTTGAATTTTGAGAAAATGAATGCGGATTCATGCTTGGGAGGTCAAATTAGTCAACAAGGAAAAAATCATAAAAAGTCAAAATGTTGACTTTTTGGTCAAAGTTTGACTTTGATCAAATGACTATTTTGCCCTTTAACTATAGTTAGTAGGAAAATCCAAATTTTTGTTGGATAATTCCACTAACAAAATAGTGGGCTAGGTGTTGGGTTTTTATGGATTTGGTTCATGCAATTGTTGCATGATTTGTTCTATAAAATGGGCTTTCATTTTTGGATTAAAAACTTTTTCCATTTTGCCAAAAGAGTTTTCTAAATTTGGGCTGGAAAATTCTCCTTTCTTTGAGTGAAATAAAATCCCAAACCCAAATTCATTCTTATTCTCCATCTCCTTTCTCTCTCTCAGTTTTCTTCATCCACCGGGTCCCACAACCCGATTCTGAGTCTAGAGGATAGTAGGTCAACTCTAGTGGTAGTCCGTTCGTGTTTGGGTCGAGATTCAACGAGGAAGAGCGGATTTCGGGAGCTTCAAGGTAATTATATTTACTATTTTTTTCCTTCAATCGCATGCTAGTTTTCTATGAATTAAAAGCAATTAAAGTGTAATTAGATCCTAATTCCGCTGCGTATGTCTCATGTTTCATCATTTGGTATCATAGCATGCTAGAATTACGCTCAATTGCTTTTGGTGGGTGTTTTTTCCCTATCTATTCATGTGTTGAATGAAATGTGGTCTAAAGGATTTATTATGATTTTGGCATTGTTTTTCTCTAAATTTCTAGTGGAAATTTGTAATTTCTCACATGTTTATGAGCATTAATGTGTGAAAAAGGGTCTGTAAATTTGTTGGAGTCATTAGAGTTGAAATTAGGCTGTAATTGCTTGATTTTGGGAGAGAGAACAGCAGCAAAAATGGAGAAAAAATGCTTACAGACCTGTTTTTGGCCACAGACCCGAGAGTTCAGCTCCCAAACCTGACCTGCTAGCTTGAGCGCTCCGACCCGGATTCTCCCGCATTAATGCGCGACTGGCTTCGCACGCCTGCTCAGCCAGCTTCGACCCGAGTGCCCGCTCGCTCGATTCGCGCGACCCGGTTCGAAGCTGCCTGCATGCCTCCCGCCTGCTCGTGACCCGCGCGCCCATGCGCCCGCTTCGCCTCCGTCGACTCGACCCGCACCTTCGTTGACTGCACCAGTGACTGTTGACCAGCCGGTCTAGACGATCTGGACCAGTTCGTTTGACCTGGTTGAGCCGGTTTGACCGGTTCAACCTGGTTTTTGGAGTTTTTGGGCCGGTTCGAGAGTTTTTTGGCCAGTTCAAGATGGTTCAAAGTGTTTGAAGCCGATTCCGGGAAGCTGGTTGCTGATTTATGTAATAAATTAGTTATTTGTTTGTTTTTAATGCCAAAATCGATGCACTTTAGTGTAGTTTACGTATTATGCATGTGATGTATAATGTTTTTTGATAATGTGTGTATATAGTATGTCATATAGTTTTAAAACCCCACCATAGGAAAAGCATGTGACATGCATTTGTTATATCGTATAAGTGTTATAAATATATACTATGCATGCTTAGTTTTAATATAAGTGTTATATTAAAGCATGTTTGATTGAAGGAAGCATGTTATAGATGAATGCTCTAGGGTTATAATTATTATAATTTATTTTATAATTGTTATAAAATAACCTAGACTTCTAAAATCTATAACAAAGATAAGATGCATGCTCATTTAGGGTTAACCATCGAGCAATCCCAATTTTTATAGAAAATAGGTCGATATATTGTAAAACCGAAGTTACAAGAAAACTCACCCGGCAAGATCTTGACAAAAAGTCAGATAAGATGACTAAGGTTGAAGGTTTTTAAGTTGAGGGTTCACAGAACACCTACTACCTGGAGATCGAGCCGGCGTCTGAGTTAGGTTAAACTGGTTTTATGAGCATGCGTGAGCGGTGTGAGGTAATAAAACTTGTTTATCACCTAGACATCGTAGGTTAAAAATCCAGTATAAAAGTTATACTCGGATGAATCACCTAAACTTAGGATATGTTTAGTTAGCCAAAATGTATCGCTGAGTATTTTATACCCTAATCGTCTAGAACACTTCAGCTGGAGAGAAGTAATGTACTTTTAGCTCTAGCGTCCCTAAGAGTTCATACCGTGAGATTCATACTTGGCTTTGGGCCACCTTGGGAGTGGACTCCATTCGGAGAGTGTTTGCATGAGTCAATAACAAGGTGAATAGGGGAAGTTGTTCATAGTAAGTGGGAGAAGGAAGTATGTCAACACATCCTACGGTCTCTTCCATTAGGTCACACCGTGAGATTCCTATAATGCGCCTGCATGTCTACCCTGGAGTGACCTTACCAATCGGAGGGCTGTATTATAGGATTCGGAACTCCACGAACCCTAGAAATTGATGGGGTCTCTCAGGTCCATTTTAATTCTTGTCTTTCCAACTTTGGGAGCATAATGATTCCGATCTTTGAGGTCTGAAAATGGAGGGTCACACTTACAAGAATTACTAAGTGTTAGTAAATTCTTGACCAAAGTAACGATAACTGAGTTACTATAGGAATAAGAGTTATTCTAGTGATAGTATCTAGTCAAGATAGTCTTGGTTCAACAGAGGATAGTCGATGACCCCTCGGTGAAGGTTATTCTAAACCGTTGAAATATCGTTGCAAAATATAATAATGAAGGGTACATTATTAGTTTTTTTTTGCAAAACTTGATTGGATTCAAAAGATTAATGTTTTTTTACTAAAAAGGATATGTTTTTCTTTTCAGCATGACTAGCTCTCTAGATCAACTCTTAGCTTCCGAGAAACTAAACGGCGATAATTACTCAACATGGAAAACAAATTTGAATTCAACACAAGTAATAGATGACCTGAGATTTGTCTTAACAATATCTTTTGAAGTTAATGGGGCGTTCATTTTCAGAAAAGGTATTCAAATTTGTTCTGCTATACTTGAAAACAACTTATATAAGTTAAGACCAACTAAAGCAAAATTTGTCTTGAATACTGAGATATTTAGAACAGTCAAAACTCAAAATAAAAGACAAAAAGTTTCTTCTAATGCCTATCTATGACACTTAAGACTTGGTCACATAAATCTCAGTAGGATTGAGAGATTGGTTAAGAATGGACTCCTAAATCAGTTAGAAGACAATTCTTTACCTCCATGTGAGTCTTTTCTTGAGGGAAAAATGACTAAGAGATCTTTTACTGGAAAAGGTCTCAGAGCCACAATACCCTTAGAACTCGTACATTCGGACCTCTGTGGACCAATGAATGTCAAAGCTCGAGGTGGGTATGAATATTTCATCAGTTTTATTGATGATTATTCAAGGTATGTTCATATTTACCTAATGCATCACAAGTCTAATTCTTTTGAAAAGTTCAAAGAATATAAGGCTAAGGTTGAGAACCAGTTAGATAAAACAATTAAGACACTACGATCAGATCGAAGTGTGGAGTACATGGACTTAAGATTCCAGGAATAGAACACAGAATCAAGTCACAACTCTCTGCACCTAATATGCCTCAGCAGAACGGTGTATCTGAAAGAAGAAACAAAACCTTGTTGGACATGGTTCACTCAATGATGAGCTTTGCTGAGTTATCTGATTCCTTTTGGGGACATGCATTAGAGACTGCTGTCTATATTTTGAATAAGGTTCCATCTAAAAGTGTTTCAGAAACACCTTATGAGCTATGGAAATGGCGTAAAGGCAGTTTACATCACTTTAGGATTTAGGGATGCCCGACACACGTGTTGGTGCAAAATCCTAAAAAATTGGAACGTTGTTAAAAAATATGTCTATTTGTAGGTTATTCAAAAGAAACAAAAGGTGGTTTATTTTACGATCCTCAAGAGAATAAGGTATTTGTATCGACAAATGCCACATTCTTAGAGGAAGACCACATAAGAAGTCATCAACCTCGCAGTAGACTAGTATTGAATGGAATTTCCAAAAACGCTACAGATAGAACTAGTTCGTCAACTAAAGTAGTAGATAAAACTAGTACATCAAGTCAGTCACATCCTTCTCAAGAGTTGAGAATGCCTCGACGTAGTTGAAGGGTTGTTCATCAGCCTGACCGTTACTTGGGTTTAACAGAAACACAAGTTGTCATACCTGATGACGGCATAGAGGATCCATCGACCTATAAACAGGCGATAAAATATGTGGACTGTGATCAGTGGGTCAAAGCCATGAACCTTGAAATGGAGTCTATGTACTTCAATTCTGTCTGGGAACTTGTAGATCAACCAAATGATGTAAAACCAATTGGTTGTAAGTGGATCTACAAGAGAAAACGAGACCAAGCAAGTAAAGTACAGACTTTTAAGGCTCGACTTGTGGCAAAGGGTTATACCCAGAGAGAGGGAGTGGACTATGAAGAAACTTTCTCTCCCGTTGCAATGCTTAAGTCGATTAGAATACTCTTATCCATTGCCACCTTTTATGACTATGAAATTTGGTAGATGGATGTCAAGACAGCTTTTCTAAACGGCGATCTTGAGGAGAGTATCTATATGGCTCAACCAGAGGAGTTTATTGTACAGGGTCAAGAACAAAAGGTTTGTAAGCTTCAAAAATCCATTTATGGGTTGAAACAACCTTCTAGATCTTGGAATATAAGATTTGATACTGCGATTAAATCCTATGGCTTTGTACAGAATGTTGACGAGCCTTGTGTTTACAAGAAGATCATCAATTCTACTATAGCGTTCTTAGTTTTATATGTTGACGATATTCTACTCATTGGGAATGAAGTAGGTTACCTAACTGACATCAAGAAATGGCTAGCAACGCAGTTCCAAATGAAAGATTTGGGAAATGCGCAGTATGTTCTCGGGATTTAGATTATTTGGAACTGCAAGAACAGAACACTAGCCATGTCTCAAGAAACTTATATAGACAAAATGTTATCTAGGTATAAGATGTAGGATTCCAAAAGAGGTCTTTTACCTTACAGATATGGAATTCATTTGTCAAAGGATCAATTTCCTAAGACACCTCAAGAGGTTGAGGATATGAGACGCATTCCCTATGCTTCCGCAGTTAGAAGCCTGATGTATGCAATGTTATGTATTATAACTGACATATGCTATGCAGTAGGGATAGTCAGTAGGTATCAGTCCAATCCTGGATATGATCATTGGACTATCATTAAAAATATCCTCAAGTATCTTTGGAGAACGAGGAACTACATGCTCATGTATGGTACTAAGGATTTGATCCTTACTGGATACACTGACTCTGACTTTCAAATCGATAAAGATGCTAGAAAGTCTACATCTGGATCAGTGTTCACTCTTAACGGAAGAGTAGTAGTGTGGAGAAGTGTAAAGCAAAACTGTATTACGGACTCCACAATGGAAGCTGAATACGTAGTTGCTTGCGAAGCAGCAAGGAAGCAGTATGGTTGAGAAAATTCTTGACAGATTTGGAAGTCGTTCCAAATATGCATCTGCCTATCACCCTATATTGTGATAATAGTGGTGCAGTTGCAAATTTAAGAGAACCAAGAAGCCACAAGCGTGACAAACATATTGAGTGGAAACACCATCTGATCCGGGAGATTGTACATCATGGAAAGGACAAGTGGGAGAACTTTTGGGTATATGCCCTAGTTTATTGTATTCATATGTTTATTGTACTCATATGTTTCTCACTTAAATTCAACATGGTGATACTCCACTAGGAGTTTTAGTCCAAGTGGGAGTTTGTTGGATTTTATGTCCTAAAACTCGTAGTTTGTAAATTAATAAACATATTCTGTTTTGTTTTTCGATAAAGTTGTTATTGAAATTGTAATCTTGAATCCAATAAACTAAGGTCTTGAGGCTATTTAATGTAGTTTGAACTTTATGTAGTGACATAAAGGTGGATCAAGTTCAAATATATAGCCAAAATGGTCTATAGTATATGAATAATGTTGGGCGCCTTATTTTGGGGACACTATGGATGCGGCCCACTTTGTAGTTAGCACAAACGATGTGATACTAAATCGTTCATGTGGAGACATGAAAGTGGGGGCATCCTATGTAAAGAGTTTACATAAGACTGAACCATGAAATAGTCACTTTTTACGTTCTAAATGCCGTTTTATGTATAAAACTGACTATTTCGTTAATTGATGACCTAGGTAACTTAATCTTAATCCTAAGCTAACTATGAATTCCTGTTCACTCGGAATTATCCTTAGATCTGCATAGGTGAGGGCAGCTCAATATCGCTGACCCAATAAGCCTCCCATTTCAGGGGTAAGATCGGGTGGATAGTTGGGAACATAGGGTGCAAGACGGAATTCACTCCTACCCATTATAGGGATAGTAGATAGGTTGTTCCCTTTAGTACTGAATCCAGGTCTTGAACAAGGGGCCCCATCCTCTCCTTGGCCCGAGAGGGATTCGGTTTATAGGTTGGACCTTAAACCAATTGTTCATTAGAGGATCAATGGAACTTAAGGAACAAGATGTAGTCTTGGGGGTAAAACGGTTTTTATGACCCAGTCGAGATTACGAACAATCTGTGAAGGATTAACTTACTAATCATGGTTATATCAAATGGACACAAATATATCTATAGTGAGGGGAGTGCAACTACGGGACTTTAGTGGAATGACCCGTTAGTTAACGAATGTTGATTAGCTCCGTCTAAAGAGTTTAGCTAGCTAATCTCGGATCGTTGGAGCTCATGATCTATAGGTCCATTAGGTTCCCCTACTAGCTCATATGGAATAAACTTAGAACAGTATGATAGAATAATTCGAATTGTTCGAATTAGGTGAAGAGAGAGAAACCGACAAGTATATGTGATATAGTGGTCGGGTTTTTCAGTTTAGAGATACAACTTTAATATTTAAATGTGATTTAAATATCAAGAATATGAATACGTTCATATTCAGAAGCTCGGAAATAATGGAAATGGTCAAAGATGTAAAAAGTCAAAGAGTTGACTTTTGACTTTGAAAAGTCAAACTTTGACCGACCTTATATTCAAATGTGATTTGAATTTTGAGAAAATGAATGTGGATTCATGCTCGGGAGGTCAAAATTAGTCAACACGAAAAAAATCATAAAAAGTCAAAATGTTGACTTTTTGGTCAAAGTTTGACTTTGACCAAATGACTATTTTGCCCTTTGACTAAAGTTAGTGGAAAAATCCAAACTTTTGTTGGATAATTCTACTAACAAAATAGTGGGCTAGGTGTTGGCTTATAGTGGAGACATTAAGCCCACTAAGATAGTGGATTATAGGTGTTGGGTTTTTATGGATTTGGTTCATGCAATTGTTGCATGGTTTTTTCTATAAAATGGGCTCTCATTTTTGGATTAAAAACTTTTGCCATTTTGCCAAAAGAGTTTTCTAAATTTGGGCTGGATAATTCTCTTTTTTTTTAGTTAAATAAAATCCCAAACCCAAATTCATTCTTATTTTCCATCTTCTTTCTCTCTCTCGATTTTCTTCATCCACCGGGTCCCACAACCCGGTTCTGAGTCCAGAGGATAGTAGGTCAACTCTAGTGGTGGTCTGTTCGTGTTCGTGTCTAGATTCAACAAGGAAGAGCGGATTTCGGGAGCTTCAAGGTAATTATATTTACTGTTTTTTTTCCTTCAATTGCATGCTAGTTTTCTTTGAATTAAAAGCAATTAGAGTGTAATTAGATCCTAATTTCGCTGCGTATGTCTCGTGTTCCATTATGTAGAATGTCTTCAAATTTCCTTAAATATCTCCTCTAGAAGGCACAAAGTAGATATGCACGTTTGACAAGTTTTGACATCACATTTCCCCATGTAATGCACACTTTACAGCATTTTCTTCACAACCGTGTCATCTTCCAAACTATAGGACTTTTCCTGTGCCATCTTCATGTCATTCTCTTCTTGACTTATTGAACTAACATTATATAAAACTTTGGTCTCAGAATTATTTGTCGATTCTTGTGAATTGGCTAGTTTTTGAAGATGATATGTGAATGCCTCTTGAATCTTCTTAGCCTTGCTTCTTGTAATCGGTCCTTTAGGTACATGCAATGGTTCAATGGTTGAATTCATATCATCCCCCCTTTCTTTAAAAGGATTTGTCCTCAAATCAAGGCTTCATTCCCTACATCAAAAGGAGTCAAATCAGCCACATTGAAAGTAGAACTTACGTTGTACTCACCTCGAAGATCCAATTTGAAGGCATTATCATTAATCCGCTCTATCATTTGAAATGGACCATCTCCTCTTGGTTGAAGTTTAGAAATCCTTTGATCTGAAAACCTTTCCTTTTGTAGATGAACCCAAACCCAATCACCAGGTTTAAAAATCATTTTCTTTCTCCCTTGGTTCTTGTTATTGACAAGCTTTTGATTCTTCTTTTCAATCCTTTCTTTGACTTCTTTATGCAAATTTTTTATGTATTATGCTCTTGAAACAGTTGCATTACTAGTAAACATATTAGGTGGCAAGGGTGACAAATCTAAAGGAGTTAATGATTAAACCCATACACAACCTCAAAAGGTGAACAATGAGTGGTGCTATGTATTGCTCTATTGTAAGCAAACTCTACAAAAGGTAGAGTATCCTCCCAAGACTTGAGATTTTTAGACATTAATGAACTAAGCAAAGTTCCCAATGTTCTATTAACCACCTTAGTTTGCCCATTGGTTTGTGGATGACAAGTTGTTGAAAACAAAAGCTTAGTTCCCAATTTACCCCACAAAACTTTCCAAAAATGACTTAAAAATTTTGCATCTCTATCACTAACAATGGTCTTAGGAATTCCATGCAATCTAACCACTTCCCTAAAGAAAAGATTAGCTATGTTATTAGCATCATCTGTTTTATTACATGGTATGAAATATGCCATTTTACTAAACCTATCAACTACCACAAAAATGCTATCATGATTTCTCCTAGTCTTTGGTAGTCCTAAAACAAAATCCATGCTAATGTCAACCCAAGGTTTACTAGAAACATCTGTAAAGACCATGTGGTTGTGTCTTAGACTTAGCCTCCTTACATTTGAAACATTGTTTGCACACATTATTCACATCCTTTCTCATTTGAAAAGCATGAGCTATAAAGCCTAGTGAGTGGTGCCTTTAGATCTACAAATAACTTTGACTGCAGAAATATACTTTTTGGAAATTAATGCATAGTCAACAAGAACATTACGACAAGTTTAATATTATTTTTCCAACCAAACCGCTGGACTATCCCCAGCTCAATCGTTGGTTAAAACAATCAGCCCCAGCTTAACCATTAGTTATCACGCTGGTTATTACATAATATGAACATTTCCAGCTTTACCGCTGGTTATCCCTCGCATGATCATACATTTTTCCCCAGCACTTTCACACGTATATTAAAGCAATGTATCAACAATTCTTGTGGAAACTTTCCCTGTACCCTATTATCCCGCCGTGTGTACATCGACTATTTTCCCACTAGCTATGCTTAGGTAATTTAACTATATTTCGTCACTGACTATCATTTCCCGCCGATCGAAGCCGACTATATTTTCCCAGCAAGTACCTTTTCAAGCATGCTAACTATATTTCCCAGGTACAATTTCAGTTTCCAAAACAAACATACAAGCAATATCTTAACAAGCATAGTAATCAGATAAACATATATCCCTGATCATGCCAATTTAACATTATTCCCTTATATATATATATATATATATATATATATATTTACCTATATAAAGAAATTATATCAACAATACAACACACAATAACCACTCACCTTGATCATTTAGGAACCTTTCTCTTTAGAAGTTCCTTGGTCACCTTGGGCTCCCTTTTGAGCCCTACGATCCAGATTCAACTTGAAGCTCAGATTACTCGCAGTTCCAGAACTTATTTTAAGATACTTCCTTCTTCAAACATGTTCTAAAATGTCTTAGGAAGATTCTCAAAATCTTAGCTCATAACTCCTCGTGGTTTGGCCGGAAACATTAAAACATCAAGACTGGCCCAGCATACCCGACAACTCGACCCCTCTGTCTTGTCCTCATTCTCCAGCCCAATTCCTTGGAGCTACTTCTCTGGTGGCCCTACCCTAAAAACTAGACTCACGTAGATTTCAGATGGCTTTGAAATCACTTCAAACGCACGAGTATTCTGGGAGAACTCATCATCCCAAGTTGATGCTACTTCCTGTCCTTTTTGTCCGACAGCATCTCCCCTCTTGGAACCTCTTGACCAATGCATGGTCCTACCATCAACGCATAGCCTCCTCCCAATACACTCTTTTTATGTCCTTTGAAGAGAACTGAGTTCTCATCTAAAGTCCTTGGCCCTATTTATATGCGTCCAAGATTGCTCTAAGGCCGACACCTCCTACTTGGCCACATGTCCAAGTGTCTCTTCCTCACACTATCAACGCAATGTTCAATCAATGCAATCTTAGGTGTCTTCTTCATCCTTAGCCAGCAAAAAATGCTTAATTTTGCATGTCCTCTTGTGCAACCACCTCATTTCCTTAAGGCTTAAGGTTTCTTCCCAAGAAGCCACATGTTAGGATGACGACCTTGCATGCGTCGCGTCTATCAACTCTCATATGCGTTAACAACAAATGCACCCATCCATTGCTGCAACCTACCTATGTCCAGACACCATCAACCGGCGCATGCGTCCACAAACCCTTGGATGACCAACGCATAGCACATCATCAATGCATAGCACATCACCAACGCATAGCACATCACTAACGCATAGCACATCACCAACGCATAGTGCATCACCAACGCATAGTGCATCACCAATGCATATTGCATCACCAACGCATAATGCATCACCAACGCATAATATAGCACTGTCGCATCCATCGCGTCCATCGCATCCAATGCATCCAATGCATCCAACCCATCCAGCACATCCAATGCATCCATCATCCAACGCATCCAACGCATCCAACACATCCATCATCCAACGCATACAACGCATCCAACCATCCAACATATCCAATGCATCCATCATCCAACGCATCCAATGCATCCAACGCATCCATCATCCAACACATCCAACGCATCCAATACATCTAATGCATCCAATGCATCCATCATCCAACGCATCCAACGTCCAGCGCCCTTAGATGCCCAACTTGAGGCTGCCGCATGTGTTTTCTAACCTTTTCAAGACCTTAGCTGCTGCATGCACTACTAACCTCCCAAATAACCTCTCAAAGTCTAATGGCCAACGCATGACATGATGGAAAAATCGACATGGGCAGTGGAAATAAGAATCGATTTGACTCTAATTGGCCAAAATAAACATGTAACCCTAAAAGAATTAATTAGGGTTATTTCGAAATAATACATTTGAAGCTCCCAAAACTCATCTATTTCCACCCAAACACGAAAGGACCACCACTAGAGATGACCTACTATTCTCTGGACTTAGAACTGGGTTGTGGGGCCCGATGGAAGAAGAAACCGAGAGAGAGAAAAAGAGATGGAAAAACTATAGTGAAATTGGGTTGGGTTTGGTTTTTTTTTTTCAGCCCAATTTTAAAAACTAATTTTGCAAAATCTCCAAAAGTTTTTAATAAAAAAACACAAGCCCATATTTATAGAAAAGGGCCATGCAAAATTGCATGAAAAAACTTCACAAAAACCCAACACCTAGAATCCACTATCTAAGTGGGCTTAATGTCTCCACTATTTTGTTAGTAGAATTATCCAACAAAAGTTTGGATTTTCCCACTAACTTTAGTCAAAGGGCAAAATAGTCATTTGGTCAAAGTCAAACTTTGACAAAAAAGTCAACATTTTGACTTTTATGATTTTTTTTCGTGTTGACTAATTTTGACCTCCCGAGCATGAATCCGCATTCATTTTCTCAAAATTCAAATCACAATTGAATATAAGGTCGGTCAAATTTGACTTTTCAAATGCAAAAGTCAACTCTTTGACTTTTTACATCTTTAACCATTTTCATTATTTTCGAGCTTCCGAATATGAACGTATTCATATTCTTGATATTTAAATCACATTTAAATATAAGTTGTATCTCTAAACTAAAAAACTGATCACTATATCACATATACTTGTCGGTTTCTCTATCTTCACCTAATTCAAAAAATTCAAATTATTCTATCATACTGTTCTAAGTTTATTCCATATGAGCTAGTAGGGGAACCTAATGGACCTATAGATCATGGGCTCTAATGATCCGAGATTAGCTGGCTAAACTCTTTAGACGGAGCTAATCAACATTCGTTAAGTAACGGGTCATTCCACTATAGTCCCATAGTTGCACTCCCCTCACTATAGATATATTTGTGTCCATTTGATATAACCATGATTAGTAAGTTAATCCTTCACAAGTTATTCGTAATCTCGGCTGGGTCATAAAAATCGTTTTACCCACGAGACTACATCTTATTCCTTAAGTTCCACTGATCCTCTAATGAACAATTGGTTTAAGGTCCAACCTATAAATCGAACCCCTCTAGGGCCAATGAGAGAGTGGGGCCCCTTATTCAATACCTGGATTCAGTACTAAAGGGAACAACCTATCTACTATCCCTATAATGGGTAGGAGTGAATTCCATCTTGCACCCTATGTTCCCAGCTATCCACCTGATCATACCCTTGAAATGGAAGGCTTATTGGGTCAGCGATAATGAGCTGCCCTCACCTATGTAGATCTAAGGATAGTTTTGAGTGAACAAAAGTTCATAGTTAGCTCAGGATTAAGATTAAGTTACCTAGGTCATCAATTAACAAAATAGTCAGTTTTATACATTAAACGGCATTTAGAACGTAAAAGTGACTATGTCATGGTTCAGTCTTATGTAAACTCTTTACATAGGATGCCCCCATTTTCATGTCTCCACATGAATGGTTTAGGATAACATCATTTGTACTAACTACAAAATGGGTCGCATCCATAGTGTCCCCAGAATAAGGCGCCTAACCTTATTCATATACTATATACGATTTTGGCTATATATATTTGAACTTGATCCACATTTATGTCACTACATAAAGTTCAAACTTAAACTTAATAGCCTCGGAACCTTAGTTTATTGGATTCATGAATATAGAATTTAAATTTACTAAAGATTTTCAATAACTACTTTTTTGAACAAGAATATGATATTAACTACGAGTTTTAGGACATAAAATCCAACATGGCACACACTAACGCATGGTCAAATACTTGGTCATTTTTCTCCTTGGCTTCCAATGCATGGTTACTGTTGGCAATGCCTCTTGCCAATACTTTGGCTAATCATGCGTCCAACCTTACAAACGTATGGTTGCCCTTTCAACTTATGTGTTAATGTCTCCTAACTTCTAACGCATGGGTCTTTTTTACCTTACACTTAGCCAAATTCCATCAATTAAAGCTTAACTCAAAACTACTCAAGAAAAATCTATTCAACACTTAGAAATTTCCTTCACTTCTACATAGGATTTAACTTTCACTTAGTTAATTTCCTTAACCACTTGCTTAAGTAGGGAAAATGGACATCCGGGTTTCACAAAACTAGTATTGAATGAAATTTCCAATGACGCTACAGATAGAGCTAGTTCATCTACTAAAGTAGTAGATAAAACTAGTACATCAAGTCAGTCACATCCTTCTCAAGAGTTAAGAATGCCTCGACGTAGTGGGAGGGTTGTTCAGCAGCTTGACCATTACTTGGGTTTAACAGAAACACAAGTCATTATACCTGATGAGGGCATAGAGGATCCATTGACCTATAAACAGGCGATGAAAGATGTGGACCGTGATCAGTGGGTCAAAGCCATGGACTTTGAAATGTAGTCTATGTACTTCAATTTTGTCTGGAAACTTGTAGATCAACCAAGTGATGTGAAACCAATTTGTTGTAAGTGGATCTACAAGAGAAAATGAGACCAAGCCAATAAAGTACAGACTTTTAAGGCTCGACTTGTGGCAAAGGGTTATACCCAGAGAGAGGGAGTGGACTATGAAGAAACTTTCTCTCCCGTTACCATGTTAAAGTCGATAAGAATACTCTTATCAATTGCCACCTTTTATGACTATGAAATTTGGCAGATGGATGTCAAGACAGCCTTTCGAAACGGCGATCTTGAAGATAGTATCTATATGGCTCAACTAGAGGGGTTTATTGCACAAGGTCAAGAATAAAAGGTTTGTGCTTCAAAAATCCATTTATGTGTTGAAACAAGCTTCTAGATCCTGGAATATAAGATTTGATACTGAGATCAAATCTTATGGCTTTGAACAGAATGTTGACGAGCCTTGTGTTTACAAGAAGATCGTCAATTCTACTATAGTGTTCTTAGTTTTATATGTCGATGATATTCTACTCATTGGGAATGATATAGGATATCTTACTGACGTCAAGCAATGGCTAGATACACAATTCCAAATGAAAGATTTAGGAAATTCACGGTATATTCTTGGAATCCAAATTGTTCGGAATCGTAAGAATAGGACACTAACCATGTCTCAAGCATCTTATATAGTCCAAATGTTGTCTAGATATAAAATACAGAATTCCAAAAAGGGTTTGTTGCCTTTCAGACATGGAATTGATCTATCAAAAGAACAATGTCCTAAGACACCTCAAGAAGTTGAGGATGTAAGAAATATTCCCTATGCCTCCGCTGTCGGAAGCCTGATGTATGCAATGTTATGTACTAGACGTGACATATGCTACTACTCAGTAGGGATCGTCAATAGGTACCAGTCTAATCTTGGACGTGATCATTGGACTGCCGTTAAGAACATCTTAAAGTATCTCAAGAGAACTAGGGACTACATGCTCGTGTATAGTGCTAAGTATCTGATCCTTACTAGATACACTGACTCTGATTTCCAAACTGATAAAGATGCTACAAAGTCTACACCTAGATCAGTGTTCACTCTTAACAGAGGAGCAGTAGTATGGAGAAGTGTGAACCCTGAATCCTAATTTCTCTACTTGAGTATGTTCCTTATTGAGACTAGTGTAGTGAGTAGGTTGATGTGGAAACTAGTGTGGAAGGGTAGAGAAAAGGGTGAAAAATTAGAAGAAAATAGGGAATTTGGAAGCTTGACTTTTGGGAAAAAAACTTGGAAATTTTGGCTAAGTATAAAACTTGGGATAGATGCGTTGGAAGGATTATGATGGATGCGTTGGTGGTGGTATGCGGCTGAAGGAAGGAAAATTGAAGTGATACGTTGGAAGGTTGGATGGCACAAGTGTAGGTGAGGATGCAGGCAAGGCATGCATTGGAAGGGTGGCATGCGTCGATGCACAGTGCCCTGCCAATCGCCCATGCGTCGAATGCCTCTGCCAAGGGCCCAACCCATGCGTCGAGCGCCCTGCCGAGCGTCCATGCATTGAGCGCCTTGCCAAGTGCCTATGCAGCCGAGCGAGCCCTGCTAGTGATGCCCAGTGTCCATGCCGCACGTCCATGCATCAGTGACCAGCGCCTATACCAAGCGCCATGCGTCGATGTCAAACGAGCCTTGCGGTGATGCTGAGTAAGTTATGCATCGAGGACGAGCGGCCATCCTATGCGTTGGTGATGGTTGGCTCTTGCGATGGTTAAGGCTTACGGTGACTAAGTTGGGTTGCAATGGTGGTGAGTTGGAAAACCAAGTGGAACAAAGGGTTCCTATGCGTCGATGGCACTATGCATTGAACATTCAAGGGTTGTGGACGCATATGAAAGATGAGCTCATATAGAGGACGTCATCAAACATGTGTCTTCTTGGGAGGAATCCTTAAGCCTTAAGCAAATGAGGTGCTTGCATAAGAGGACATGCAAATTGAGCCCCATGCGTTGGCTATATATGAGAAGGACACCTTGGTTGCGTTGATTGAACATTTCATTAATAGTGTGAGGAAGAAACACTTGGATAGCCAAGTAGGAGGTGTCGACCTTGGAGAGTGTTTGGATGCCTATAAATAGGGTCAATTTATTTTTCAGATCACAATTCTAAAGACATTTAAAAAGAGTGGGAAAGTTGAGTAAACATTGCGTTGAGAGAAAAATCCATGCGTTGATCATAGAGCTTCAAGGCGGACACAGTGGACAGTGAAGTCTGGAAAACAGCATCAATTTGGGATGAGAAGTTCTCTCAGGTTACTCATGCGTTTAGGGTGATTTTAAAGCCACCTGAAAGATCTGAAAGTCTAGCTTTCTGGGTAGGGCTGCCGAAGAAGAAGCTCCAAGGGATCGGGCTGGAAACTGAGAAGAAGGCAGAAGGGTCAGGCTATCGGGTAAGCTTGAGCCAGTCTTGAAGATTTTGTGATTCCGGCCAAATCATGAGAAGTTCTGAGCTCATACTATAGGGTAAGCTTTCTGAGAAATTTTAGAAAATGTTTGTAGAAGGAAGTATCTCAAAATAATGCTTAGAAATATTAGTAATCTCAGTTTTAAATCGAATATGGGTTCTAAGGGTGTAAAAAGGAGGCCCGAGGTAAATAAGGAACTTCTAGAGTGAAAGGTTCCTAAACGATCGAGGTGAGTGACTAAAAGTTTTGACTAAAATATTTACAATGTTTTAAAGAAAGCATGTTTTAAAGAAGATTATTCTCAAGCCAGCTAGTTTTACAAAGTAATTTCCAAGCAAACCATGAGTTATGTTTTAAACGCATGCATGTGTGGAAAGATTGTTGAAAAGCTATTTATATGTGTTAAATATACCAAGCATGCATTAGTAGATTTAAATCCATGTTTTTATATGTGTTATACTTTACATGCTTTAAAGAGAAAGTCATTTATGACTAGTTTTACTTAAAACGCGATACCGAAGAACATTTGAGAAGGTATCCTCCTAACTTGATACTAAAGGACATTTGAGAAGGTATCTGACCAACTTGGTACTGAAGGACATTTGAGAAGGTACCTGACTAACTTGATACCGAAGGACATTTGAGAAGGTATCCTAGTAGCTCGATACTGAAGGACATTTGAGAAGGTATCTGAGCAAAAGTACCTAAGGTATGACGGTACTTAGTATGGCCACATGCACGTAGATAGTTGAAGTCAAAGATTGAGCAAAAGGGTTCTCTCTTGACTAATAGTTGGTGTTGGGATTATTTTAACCCCAACAGAGTTATTCTCAACTAAGAAATAGTTTTAATGTTTTATGATTAAAATAGCTTTATATGTTTTATGCTTGGAAAATGTTTATACTGCAGTACAAGGTTATTGTAGAAGTTTATATTACAGTTTAATCTCGTTATTGAGACTTTTGCATGAGAATCAGTTATCTTTCATAAGTCATTCACTGGGCTAGCAAGCTCACCCTGTTTTCAAATGTTTTCCTTTCCCCCAGGTAGTGGTCAAATCCTCAGGAGATAGCTCTGCATCTGCTCTGCCACTAAAAGATAAAAATATTGTAACCTGTCTGTTAGGTGCTTACCGTAAATATTGTACACATGTTATTGTTGTTCATAAGGGACTAGGGCTTTTGGGCTTTGGGACTTATTAATCTAGTGTTGTAATGACTCTAAACATGTTATGTTTCTGAATTAATAAATTTTTGGCCTACAAGGCATTCGCTATATATGAGTTATATCTTGGTATCAGAGTTATTCTGCAAGAGTTATTAGGCAGTAAGTGTCAACAAAAGGGTTGATAACTGCTGCAGTCACGCACTTTCTAAGCCTCAGAGGGTAGTCTGGGGCGGGGTGTGACAAGAAATGTCAAACAGACCTATATAGCTGACTCCACAATGGAAGCTGAATACGTAGCTGCTTGCGAAGTAGCAAAAGAAGCAGTATGGCTGAGGAAATTCTTGACAGATTTGGAAGTTGTTCCAAATATGCATCTACCCATCACTTTGTATTGTGACAACAGCGGTGCAGTTGAAAATTCAAAAGAACCTTGAAGCCATAAACGGGGAAAGCACATCGAACGCAAGTACCACCTTATCCTGGAAATCGTACACCGTGGTGACGTTGTAGTAACCTAGATACCTTCTGAGCAAAACATTGCTGATCCTTTTACAAAAACCCTCAGGGCTAAAGTTTTTTCGGGTCACCTACAGAGGTTAGGTCTACGATGTTTCTAAACTAGACAAGTGGGAGATTATGTTGGGCGTGAATGCCCTAGTTTATTGTATTCATATGTATATTGTACTCATATATAATATTAATTTCTCATAGTTAAATTCAGGATCATTTAATCCTCCTAGGAGTTTTAGTCCAAGTGGGAGTTTGTTGGATTTTATGTCCTAAAACTCGTAGTTTGTAATATCATATTCTTGTTCAATAAAGCTATTATTGAAAATCTTTAGTAAATATAAATTCTATTCATGAATCCAATAAACTAAGGTTCCGAGGCTATTAAGTTTAAGTTTGAACTTTATGTAGTGACATAAATATGGATCAAGTTCAAATATATATCCAAAATGGTCTATAGTATATGAATAAGGTTGGGCGCCTTATTCTGGGAACACTATGGATGCGGCCCACTTTGTAGTTAGTACAAACGATGTGATCCTGAATCATTCATATAGAGATATGTGAGTGGGGGCATCCTATGCAATGAGTTTGCATAAGACTGAACCATGAAATAGTCACTTTTTACGTTCTAAATGCCGTTTTATGTATAAAACTGACTATTTTGTTAATTGATGACCTAGGTAACTTAATATTAATCCTGAGCTAACTATGAACTCCTGTTCACTTGAAATTATCCTTAGATCTACATAGGTGAGGGCAGCTCATTATCGCTGGCCCAATAACCCTCCCATTTTAGGGGTAAGATCAGGTGGATAGCTGGGAACATAGGGTGCAAGACGGAATTCACTCCTACCCAATATAGGGATAGTAGATAGGTTGTTCCCTTTAGTACTGAATCCAGGTAAGGGGCCCCACCCTCACATTGGTTCGAGAGGGGTTCAGTTTATAGGTTGGACCTTAAACCAATTATTCATTAGAGGATTAGTGGAACTTAAGGAATAAGATGTAGTCTCAGGGGTAAAACGGTTTTTATGACCCAACCGAGATTACGAACAATTTGTGAAGGATTAGCCTTCTAATCATGGTTATATCATATGGACACAAATATATCTATAGTGACGGGAGCGCAACTACGAGACTATAGTGGAATGACCCGTAAGTTAATGAATGTTGATTAGCTCCATCCAAAGAGTTTAGCCATCTAATCTCGGATCGTTGGAGCCCATGATCTATAGATCCATTAGGTTCCCCTACTAGCTCATATGGAATAAACTTAGAACAATATGATAGAATAATTCGAATTGTTCGAATTAGGTGAAGAGAGAGAAACCGACAAGTATGTATGATGTGGTTGGTTTTTTAGTTTAGAGATACAGCTTTAATATTTAAATGTGATTTAAATATCAAGAATATGAATATGTTCATATTCGGAAGCTCGGAAATAATGGAAATGGTCAAAGATGTAAAAAGTCAAAGAGTTGACTTTTGACTGAAAAGTCAAACTTTGACCAACCTTATGTTCAAATGTGATTTGAATTTCGAGAAAAAGAATGCGGATTCATGCTCGGGAGGTCAAAATTAGTCAACACAAAAAAAATCATAAAAAGTCAAAATGTTGACTTTTGGTCAAAGTTTAACTTTGACAAAATGACTATTTTGCCCTTTGACTAAAGTTAGTGGGAAAATCCAAATTTTGTTGGATAATTCCATTAACAAAATAGTGGGCTAGGTGTTGGCTTAAAGTGGAGATATTAAGCCCACTTAGATAGTGGATTGTAGGTGTTGGGTTTTTATGAAGTTGTTTCATGCAATTTTGCATGACCCTTTTCTATAAATATGGGCTTGTCATTTTGGATTAAAAACTTTTTAACATTTTGCAAAAGTCAGTTTTTAAAAATTGGTCTGAAAAAAACCAAAACCTAACCCAAAATTCATTCCTCTATTTCTATCTCTTTCTCTCTCTTGGGTTCTTCATCCATCGGGTCCCACAACCTGATTCTGAGTCCAGAGGATAGTAGGTCAGCTCTAATGGTTGTCCAGTTCGTGTTCGAGTAGAGATAGACAAGTTTTGGGAGCTTCAAAGGTAATGTTTCTAAAAAACCCTAATTAACTAATTTAAGGTTGTATGTTTAATTTATGCAATTAGAGTAAAATTGATCCTAATTCTACTGCGCATGCCTACTTTTCCATCACGTGGTATCAGAGCATGTTTTAATTTTACTCAATTGCATGTGGTGGGTATCAATTTATTAGATAAAATTAAGATTGGAAACTAAAATGGTTTTTAGGTTTTGGTAATTAAATTAAGTTTTTTTGTAGTATTAATTTATAATTGCTCACATGTTTATGAGCATTAATGTGTGGAAAAGGGTCTGTAAATTTGCTAGAATCATTAGAGTTGAAATTAGGATGTAATTGCTCGGTTCCAGGAAAGAGGACAGCTTTAAAATGAAGAAAAAAAAGCTCACAGACCCGAATTTACTCCCAGACCTGAGAGAAGGCTCCCAGACCCGACCCAGTTTCTTCACAACCCCCGCGCGCTAGCTGTCGACGAGTGCTCTGGCCCGCTCCGCGACCCGTCCGATTTCTCAGCCCACTCTATCCGACCCGGCTCGAGGCTGTCTAGCGCGACCTGTGCGCCCTCTCGCCCCGCCCGCTCCGTCGACCTGCCCCGCGCTTTCGTTGACTGCGCCAGCAAGCATTGACCAGCCGGTCTGGACCTGTCCAGTTGAGCCTGTTTGACCAGTTCAACCTGGTTTTTGGAGTTTTTTAGGGCGATTTGGGAATTTTTGGGCCGGTTGTGTGTTTGAAGCTGGTTCGAGAGTGGTTTTTTGTACTACACCAAATTAATATTGTAATAATTTAGTTGTTAACTTAATTTAAGAGCCAAAATCAATCCATTGTAGGGTGTTTAATTAATTATGCATGTTGATGTATGTTTTAATTAAACTTTGAATCTTGTTGTGCATATAGTATGCCATATAGATTTAAAACCCCACCATAGGTTAACATGTACATGCATTTGATATATGTTATAATTGTTATAATGTATATAGTACATGTTAAGTTTTTTTTTAATATAAAGTGTTATATTAAATCATGATCATTAAGTATGAATGTATGCTATAGATGTATGATTCTAGGGTTATAATGGTTATAATTTTATTTTATAATTGTTATAAAATAACCTAGACTTTAAAATCTATAACAAAGGTAAAAGTTGCATGCTCACCTAGGATTAAATTGGTGCAATTTCAATCGGCTTTTCTAAAGTGTTAGAATAGGTCGATTACTTGTTAAACAAAGAGTTATTTAGTTACCCGGGCAGATCTTGTCTAAGGTTGGGGGTTCTTAAGATGACGGTTTATGGAACACCTCCTACGTGTAGATCAAACTGGTGTCTAAGTCAAATAATCCTAGTTTTAATGAGCATGCATGAGAGATGTGAGGTAATAAAATTTGTTTATCACCTAGACATCATAGGTTAAAATCCAGTATAAGAGTTATACATGGATCTATCACCTAGACTTAGGATATGTTTAATTTAGCCGAAATATATCTCTAAGTTTTTTTTAATATATACCCTAAACCATTATAGAACACTTCAGCTAGAGAGAAGTAGCGTACTTTTAGCTCTAGCGTCCCTAAGAGTTCACATCGTGAGGTCCATGCAAGGCTTTGGGCCATGCTTAGGAGCGAACTCCCTTCAGAGAGTGTTTGCATGGATCAATATCAAGGTGAATGGGGGAAGTAGTTCATAGTAAGTAGATGAGGGGTATGTAACAACATATCCCACGGTCTCTTCCATTAGGTCGCACCATGAGATTCCTATAATGCGCCTGCATATCTGCCCTGGAGCGACCTTTCCCTTCGGAGGGTTGTATTATAGGATTCAGAACACCGCGAACTCCAAATCTGGATAGGCTCTCTTAGATCAGTTTTCATATTGACTTTCCACTTTCAGGAGCATGTTGATTCTGGTTTCTGAAATCCAAAAATGGAAGGTTACACTTACAAGAATTACTAAGATGTTAGTATATTCTCGACCAAAGTAGCGATAACTAAAGTGCTATAAGAATAAAGAGTTATTCTAGGGTTAGCATCTAGTCAACATTGTCTTGGTTTAAAAGAAGAATAATTGACTACCCTTCAGTGGAGGTTACTCTAAACTTTTGAAATATCATTGCAAAATATAATAATGAAGGGTACATTATTAGTTTTTTTTTGCTAAACTTGATTGGATTTAATAGATTAACGTTTTTTTTACTAAAAAGGATATGTTTATCTTTTCAGCATAAATAGCTCGATAATTCAACTCTTAGCTTCTGAGAAACTAAACGGTGATAATTATTCGGCATGGAAATCAAATCTAGACACAATACTGGTAGTTGAAGATCTAAGATTTGTCTTAACTGAGGAATGTCCTCAAGCCCCAGCCTCAAATGCTAACCGAACTATTCGGGAAGCATACGACCGATGGGTCAAAGCCAATGAAAAGGCTCGTGTTTACATTCTTGCCAGCATGTCTGATATTTTGGCAAAGAAACTTGAATCCTTAGCTACGACTAAAGAGATAATAGATTCATTAAGAGAAATGTTTGGGCAACCATCATGGTCCCTTGGACACGAGGCAATTAAGCACATTTACACGAAGCGGATGAAGGAGGGGACCTCTGTTAGAGAACATGTCCTGGACATGATGAAGTACTTCAATATCACTGAAGTAAATGGCTTTCCCATTGATGAGGCCAACCAGGTTAGCTTTATCTTACAATATCTTCTGAAGAGTTTTATACCTTTCGAGACAAATGCGTCTTTAAGGGAAATGTTATAGTAGAAAGAACGTCTTCTCCAAGTATAGATGGAAAGGACATTCTAAGAAGAGTGCCCCCGGTTAGGTCGAGAAGTCTAGTTGACACAAATATTGATTTCACAACTAGCAATTAATTCAAAGGTGTGACAACTAGAAAAGAATGTTCCAGTGGTATTGCTGGGAAATGGAAAAAGACCATCCCAGTAATAAATGAATACTATGACTTAGTGGAGAATGGAAGAGTCACTAGAGGATGTGACAAATACAATGAACTATGATGACCAAGGTGTTCATACGTACTAGTATTATTTACCATGAACAAAGTTAATATTAGAGTAGCACAGCGAAAGCGTAGTAAAAAAAAAAGAAGAAGAAAGAAAAGAAGAAGGTTGTAAAGTTTACGACCAAAGGATGTTATAAAACTCTAGTTATAAATAAGTCCGAGCAAATTTCGAGGACGAAATTTCTTGTAAGGGGGAGGTGAATGTAAACCTCGGATTCTAAATTTCCTAGAAATGTATGTTTAGCCAAAGGAATGATGTATTAAATATCTAATAAGTGAAAATCCATGTTATTTATAGGAGTTGTTAAGAAAGGAAAAGAAAAACATATTAAATAGGAAAGCTCACTTATTGGTTTGGCTGGAGGCACTAAATATGGGGTGACGTGGCGGTTAATCCTTGAACTCGGGAGGCGGTAGGAAGATTAAAAGGAAGAGGAACTTCGAAAGCTTGGTTTCGACAATTTACATGAGAAAATTTAGTGAAATTGATGCCATTTGAAAGCTAGGAGAATCTAGTTTTCGAAGTTGTCTTGCCAGAGAAAGATTGTAGGAGCAGAAGAACAAAAAGTGAGGAATATGCAGAAGAGGCAGAACCTTGGATTAAGCAGGGCGCAAAGTGAAGATTGGAAGCTCCAGGCCAAATAATACGAAATTTTAGGCTGAAAGTCTGCGATAAGAAAGTTAACTCAATTTTAAACAAGTTTGTAGAAGGAAGTTTCTTGAAAAGAGTTCAGGATTTTGAGTTATGAATTCTTGAATCTAAAATAGAGAATCTGTGTAAAAGCAGACAGCTGCTTGGGAAGAACAAGCAAACAGCTCACCGTGAAGAGCGAGAGCGAGATGAGGAGGATGAGGATCTCACTCAGGATGATAATCTCGCTGATTTTGTGATGAAGATCTCGCTGAAGAAGGAAATCTCGCTAGAAATGTGGGCTAAATCTCGTTGGTATGGTGAGTATCGCTAGGTTGAAGTGTTGTTAAAGAAATGAGGATCTCGCTCATGAGGATGAATTCACTCATAATGGTTGTCACGCAAGCAATGTGTTTTTGTTGAAGAAAGTTCCATTAGTAAATGAACTATTTGAGGTATTCTGCTAAGAATTCTAAGGAATTTAACCGGGAATTATGTTCTTTCAGGCCAAGAAGAGCTAGGAGAGGCGTATAACCCGTTAAGAGCCCCAACGAGCTGTGAGTGCCTATGTGATGATTTAATGTTTTAATGATTTAGAAACAATGATTTCTTTAAAGATATTTCTCGTGCTAAGTGTTTATATAAAGTGCCAAGCAACCTATGTTTGAAGCTATTTCTCATGCTAAGTAAAGCATGTTTTCCATGAAAATTGACATGATTTAAAGATGTTATCTTGTCCAAATACTTTCAGCATGTTTTAGTAACTCCATTTTCATGATGAACTAGTATGATGATTTAAGCACTAAGCCTTAGTGTTCAACTAAATGCTTATAACTAGTTATACAATAGATACTGAAGGACAATGAGAAGGTATCTTAAGGATACTGAAGGACAATGAGAAAGTATCCTAGTTAAGTACCTAAGGTATGACGGTACTTAGTTATAAGCACGTGCATGTAAGTAATACGACGTCGAGGGATTGAGCAAAGTTATTCTCATGCTAAATTTTATGTGATTCCAAGCAACTTATTTCTATGATTGATAGCATGATCAACGCATGATGATTATTAATGTATAAGTGTCCCAAGTATGTTTTCCATGTCTAACGCATGCTAATGGTTTTTACAAGCTAGTTCAACATGATTTAAGCTAACTTATTTTACAAATTATGAAGCATGCGTTAGGGTTAAAGCTAAGGTTGAATGGAGCTTGATGTAATATGTTTAAATGCCTAAGACTGTCAAAGTAGATTCGTTGGTATTCCTAAACATAATGAAAAGGGATACTGAAGGTAGGGAGGTATCCTAAAGAGTTTTCTATCTGGATTTGAGAACTATTCTTTTAATGCTTTTCGAGAAGTTGATAGCTTAAGTAAGTCGGATACCAAAGATAAGGAAGGTATTTGAATAAATGTACCTAAGGTGTTGACGGTACATAGAAAACTCCACGTGCAGGTAGGCAGGTTTGAATGAGAGGCCGAAGTATGGGTCTCTTGGCTGATAATAAACGTTGGGAGCTAGAGCGATGTATGCTTATTCTCAACTAGGGAATAATGATGTTTAATGGTGTTTAAGAGCTGTTATCAATGTTTATGTTTAAAGGAAGTTGCTTGAGATGCCCATCAGTATATTTAAGGAAATCGACGTAGGGATCTCTCCTAGCCATAATTTAGTGTGAACAAGTCAAAGTAGAGGTCTCATCTGGCCATGGCTTGGTGTTAGGAATTAGAACGATGAATTTTCATTCCCAACTAAGATTCAAGCTTCAGATACAATGGTTTTAAAGGTTTTATGTACACGTTTGGTTGGTATATTTTAGTTCCAGTATTATGTTTTCAAGCTTTTAGTTTAAGCATGAGATTTATTAGCTCATGTTTTCAAATGTTTTTCTTTCAGGTAGCGGTCAGTTCCCAAAAGACTTTTCTGCTGCTGCTCTGCCACTCAAAGAAACAGGTTGAAGGAAGTGTAATTAAAGACCTGTATTAGTTAGTACACATGTGTCTGTCTAGTGACTAGTATTCATGATGGAGCTCACTAGGTTGTAATATCCATGTATAAATAATGCTGTGAAACCCTGTAATGTAAATGTGTTAAGTTCTGAGATAATTTGTATGTATTCAGGGTTTGAGCAATATTTAACAGGTTAGATAGGCAGTAAGTGCCAGCAAAAGGGTTGTAACTACTGCAGTCACCATTCCATCCAGGTTAAGAGGGTAATTCGGAGCAGGGTGTGACATAAGATCCATGAAAAAAAAGCATGTTCCAGACGGTTTTTCGATTGGAGCTCGTTTGGTGCCCCAAGCGGGGGTGTCGCGATACCTTGCTGCGGTGTCGCATGGCTTGGCTGGGGTGTCGCGAGGCAAGGCCACGGAGCCCAATTTTTGCTCCCGAAACTTCCGTCATGAAAGAGCATGAAAATGGACATGGAGGTTAAGAACAATAAAAAAAATTCGTGTGCCAGACGGTTTTGGTAACGGAGCTCGTTTTGGTGGCCTAAACGGCCCCTAGGGCCTTGGGGCCAACTTTTCACTCCTGAATCTTCCAGAACAAAAATGCGCGAAAATGAACCCAGGGGTTAAGAATGATGAAAAAAATTCGTATGCCGAACGGTTTTAGGAATGGAGCTAGTTTGGTGCCCCAAATGGCCCCCAGGGCCCTACGTGCTGCGTCGGGGGGCCGTTTTTTGTTCGCGAACCTTCTGAAGCGAAAAAGTGAAAAAACGGACCCAGGGGTTAAGAATGATGATAAAAAGTCGTGTGCTAGATGGTTTTGCGAATGAAGCTCGTTTGGTGCCCCAAACGGCCCCTGGGGCCGTGGGGCCCACTTTTTGCTCCCGAACCTTCCGGCCCGAAAATGCGCGAAAACGGACCCAGGGGTTAAAAACCATGAAAAAAAGGTGTGTGCTAGACAGTTTTGCAATCGGAGCTTGTTTGGTGCCCCAAACGGCCCCCAGGGCCTTGCGGGGGTGTCGTGATGCCTTGCTGGGGTGCCGCATGGGTTTGTTGGGGTGTCGCATGGCTTGGCTGGGGTGTCGCAGGGTAGGGCCACAGTGTCTAATTTTTTCTCCTGAACCTTCCATCACGAAAAAGCCCGAGAACGGACACAGGGGATAAGAACGATGAATAAAAAGCCATGTGCCAGATGGTTTTGGGAACGGAGCTCGTTTGGTGCCCCAAATGGCCCCTGAGGCTATTGACTTGTAAAGACATAGACATATATATATCTCTAATCTTGTGTCATACAAGACATGGATGAATGATGATTTATGTGATACTACTTCTAGATATAGGTCATTAATCAATCTTCTTGTAGTATGTTGTGCATTGTCACAAGTTTCCTTGCATTGGAACAAAGTAGTTTCTTGGTGTGATCCAAGGTCGAACACAGGAATTGTTTTAGGTTACATGCATTACATTCGTGATACATGCGACCAGGGATTTTTCAATTTATAAAAGGTTGTGAGTACAAGTATTTCAAAATGCGGTAAAGTAAAGATAAGCAAAAAAATGCGACAATAAAGTAAATTGCGATAAAGTAAACCTAAGCTAAGATGATACAAGATACAGGTTACATGATACAAGATACCAAGGTTGAGGCTGGCTGTGAAGATTATACAAAGATCGTGTTATGCGGTGGTAAGTCTTATGTGTGAAGCAGAAAGAGAAAATATAACTAATATAAACATCGCAAGTCCTTAATTACGTTGAAGATATAAGTACGGTTCCGCTTTTCCCTTGGCGTACACTTCTCGGTGATCGACCGCGTTCCCACATCTCTGTGGTGAAACAGGGATGAACGTGATGAACGCAAGGTTGCTTCCATCTCTGGAAGTACTACTCACTTTAGTTAACACATTCTTCTAACCTTCTCTCGACAGATCTGAATGGCATCTTCACTTCTACTCTCACAGGTGAAGATGTCGTCTAGCATGCCTTAGCTAAACACATTTATCTCTTTAGTACAAATTAAGTTACTTGTTTAATTCATATTAATCACCAAGGGATTAAGAAAACTTCATGGAGCAAACGATTAATGGAGGAACAGAAATAGACAGAAAAGTGAAGATGGAAATGATCAAGACATTCAATAATACTATTGCGTCTGATACATGATTTTTGAATGAAGAGATTAACAAGATGAATACAGTTGATGAATAGAGTTAGAAACGAATACAAATGAGCGCCAACATCTTGGCACCGATCTGGATAGAGATTTGTTTGTCGGCGTAGATGGAGTGAATGGAACAATGAGCTTCCATCTCAGGCTTGCTCAACTGGTAGCAGGGGTTTAATTACAGAGCTTCATGGAGGGGATTTGGCAGAATTACACTGGGACTCACCTCTCGACCTTGTCTCCTGTCTTCCCGAATTTCCTTCGATCAGCACTCAGCTCAGCCTCTCTCTCAATAATCTAGCATCAATTAGCCCCCATATCAAGTATATCTTTCAGTGAATTCTATGAGGGTGTTTATAGGTGGAAAGCTTTGACTCTTGACTTGTGGACCCCACTTATTGTTATGGAAATTCCGAAAATGGTGGAATAAATATTCCTTCTGTTATGCAATCAGTTCGTCGAATATGCACAATGGTTAGTTGTACACGTGTCACAATCCTCCGTGTTTATGTTGCTCAGCTGCATCTTTCGATCGTGTGCCCGCATGCAGTGTTGTTTTTGTTACCGCATGCGGTTGAAGTTTAGCTCTGGATCGATTGTCGCATTGCGCCGTCATTGCGTTAATCGCCTCTTCATTGTTTATTGACGGGCGCAATGCAATGGAGATGCGTTGTTCAGTTTCTCTTTGAGCCTTGATCGCAAGCGGTGACTTGGTTTCCTGCAAAACAGAGTAGAAATATCCTTTTCTACCCTCTTGATGGTGTTAGTGGGTGTAATTGCGATAAGTTATAATTATTGTATTTCTTAGCTAATTTTCATACAATCGACGCATATTTACTCTGTTTTGGCCGTAATATATGAATAAGGCAGCATAAATAACTTGTATTTCTACAAGTTATCACACCCCCAAATTTAGATATATGCTTTTCCTCAAGCATATCTTCTACTAAGGCAATAATGCTTAATTCCTATCCTATATTTTTGCGTCGATTGGTTGCTCCAAATGTTACACTTAGGCATATTTCTTGACAACGCAATTTCCTTCTATCCTTGCTAATTCCTAGCAAAGCCCTACTTTATTCTTCTATATAACACATTTCTACTCAAAGATGCTTTTCTCGTTTTAAGGTAGAATGTTTACCTCTTCTTTAAACAACTTGATGTGTCTATATGCGGTGGTCAAATCTTGCGTCATTTATTAGAGACCGTTGATCATGGTTACACTCTTCGTTTTGGCTTGTTCCCACGAGTATCATGCGAACATCCAACTACGGTTGTGTGCCAGTCTCAACTTTAACTCATGATATTCAGAGGAGTTGTCTCTTGCATTCTTTTTTTTTCTTTTTTTCTTTTCTTTTCATTTTCATACTGCATTATTCTTGGAAACCCACCTTCGTTTTGGCTTTCTCCTACGTGTGTCATACGAACATCCAACTATGAGCAGGCTCTTTTCACAACTAAACTCTTATCAGGGTGGGAATGTTTTTTAGGTTTTCTTTTGCGCTGACATTGGAGTTTGGTATAATTTTTTTTTAATAGAACATGAATGCATTTTCTTAATGATCGCATATTCTAGATCTCATCTGCTTAGACCTTCCTTACCCCCAAATTTAGAGATGCGCATGGTTCTCATTGCATTGTTTGGATAGACTAGACAAACACTTAGAAGAAAATTTCAAAAAGAAGATTTGAGCAGAACTTTAAAAGATAAAAGGTAAAGTATTGCTAAAATAAGAATTAACTAAGTGTTAGTTAGAATTTACAAAGTATGGGAAATGTTTCTAAGTATAAACATATAATACATCATGGCAGCGCAATGAAGATCGCAAAAATAAAAGATCAAGAACATCGCAAAAATTGACAAAGGATGATAAAGAAAAAGGCATAGGCAAAAAGGAGTGAATATTTACTCAGTTGTATTGAATATTAACAAAGTATACAAATGATTATAAATTAACGCAATACAAAAATTGTTTCCTGTACAAAGAGTCAAAAGAAATTTGATTAAACTTAGAAAAACAATGAATTGAAATTTTCTTTCAAATTTGATTCAGACGGGTGCACGATTAAAAAAAATTAACACCACGCTTCCAATAAATGCGATATATTTTTGCTGAGGATGGGCAACACGCATGTACTCCCGCAACACACCCCTTAACTAAACACATTTCTGGAGGATGGGCGCACGGTGTTGCTACCAGCGTATCACTACCTCAACATAGTGCATCTAGCTAAGGACGGGCAAAGAGCACACACACGCGCAACATACCCCTCAACGCAATGCATTTGGGTGTAGTGGATGCAGGGTGTCTCTTGTTAACACACAATGCATCCATCATCACGTTACATACCAGTTTTTATTTTTCTTTCTAATTCATCAACAACGCAAGTCGAAAAAGACTTTGCGGTGTTTAATGATTCATCTAGTCATTCACAAAAATTTACGAACAACGCTACTAAATTAAAGGAATAGGAATACATACGAAATTAAATTGAAAGGAAACATAGAAAGCATTAAAGGCTAATTCTAATGACCAGTAAATAACGGAATTTAGAAAGCGGTAAAAGAAAGTTGTAAAGAAAGCAAGTAAACATAGATAGGGATGCTGATTGAAAGAAGTTCTTAGAATTACCACCTTCCCCTGCAAGTGGTTTAATCCTACTTGCCCAAGTTGATGGTATCCATGCGTTGCTCGAAGTCGCGTCCGTAGTACGGCTTAATCCGTTGACCATTGACTTTAAACGTGTTGTTCCCGTCTAAAGTTGTTAGTTCCACTGCGCCGTGAGGAAAGATTGTCTTGATTCGGAATGGCACAGACCAGCGAGACTTCAACTTTCCTGGGAACAATCGCAAACGTGCGTTAAATAATAATACCTGTTGACCTGTGGCGAATGTCCGGTCGTTTATGTGGTCGCCATGCAACTTCTTGGTTTTCTTCTTATAAATCTTGGCATTTTCATAGGCGTCCCTTCGCCATTTGACCAGCTGGTTTAGTTGCAGCTTCCGAACTTTCCCTGCAGTTGCTAAATCAAACTTCAGCTTCTTGCAGGCCCACATCGCCTTATGTTCCAACTCGAGCGGCAGATGACAAGCTTTTCCAAAGACGGCTACGGGGACATGCCAATTGGTATTTTATAAGTAGTCCTGTATGCCCACAGTGCTTCATCAAGCTTGGGTGACCAATCCTTCCTAGAAGTATTGACTACCTTATCCAGGATAGTTTTGATCTCTCGGTTAGAAATCTCTGCCTGCCCATTAGTCTGTGGGTGATAAGCAGTTACAACTCGATGGTTGATGTTAAATTTAGTCAACAGGTTGGTAATTATGTGGTTGATAAAGTGAGAGCCCTCATCACTGATTAAGGCCCATGGCATCCCATATCGACCAAAAATATTCTTCTTAAGAAACTGCGCCACTGTGGCCGCATCGTTCTTGGCACATGCGATGGCCTCAACCCATTTTGATATGTAATCAACTACGACCAGGATATAGTGATGACCTTCTAATGATGGAAACGAGCCCATGAAGTTGATTCCCTAAACATCAAATAATTCCACCTCTAAGATTGACGTCAGTGGCATTTCATTCCTTTTCAACATATTCCCTATTCTTTGACATTTGTCACATTGCACAACGTGGGCATAGGCGTCCTTAAACAGGGTTGGCCAAAAATAGTCGCACTATAAGACCTTTGCGGCAGTCTACTGCCCCCCAAAATGTCCACCATAAGGGGACTCGTGACAAAGCTTCTGAATGTGCTTGACATTGTGCTCAGGAATGCATCGACGTAATATGTGATTAGGTTCGAGTCGATATAGGAATGGGTCGTCCCAAAAATAAAATTTGACAACATGTCTTAGCTTTTTCTTCTGCTGGTAAGTATAATCATCTGGTATTTGACTGCAAACAATGAAGTTCACAATGTCCGCATACCAGGGAACATTAAAATCTACTGACATCAGCAGCTCATCGGGGAATCTTTCTTCAATATCTTTTTCTTTCCCTTGAACCTCGCAATTCTCCAATCTTGATAAATGATTAGCGACTTGGTTCTCAGTGCCCTTCCGGTCTTTGATCTCTAGGTCAAACTCTTGCAGGAGCAACACCCGCCGTATAAGCCTCGGTTGTGCATCCTTCTTTGTCATCAAATACTTGATCGCAGAGTGATCCGTATACACCACAACTGCCGGAATTTCTTCAATGCAAATACCACTGCGAGCATTTCCTTCTCTGTGGTTGTATAGTTCTCCTGCGCATCATTCAATGTTTTACTTGCATAATAAATAGGATGCAATACCTTGTCCTTGCGCTGACTCAAAACTGCGCCCACTACATAACCGCTAGCATCACACATCAATGCAAATGGTTACATCCAATCCGGCGCAATCACAATGGGTGCGGTGATGAGCGCATCTTTCAATGTGTTGAATGCTTCAGTGCACGCATCATCAAAATTATATTCTCGGTCAGCTTCAAGGAGCGCACTTAGAGGCCTTGCGATCTGGGAGAATTGGCGAATAAATCTTCTATAAAACCATGCGTGTCCCAGAAAGCTCCTAAGTGTTTTTACGTTCACTAGTGGGGGTAGCTTGGAAATTGCGTCAATCTTTGCCTGATCAACTTTCAATCCTGCCTTCGAGATTTTATGACCCAAAACAATTCATTTTTCCACCATAAAGTGGCATTTTTCCCAGTTCAAGACAAGATTCGTTGCCACGTATCTCTTCAAGACCTTTTCAAGGTTAGATAGACAGGAGTCATAATTATTGTCGAAGACTGAAAACTCATCTATGAATACCTCGACTGACTCTTCAAAGTAATCTAAGAATATCGCCATCATGCATCATTGGAAAGTGTCGGTGCATTACAGAGTCCAAATGGCATGCATCAGAATGCAAACGTACCGAATGGGCACATGAAGGTTGTCTTATCTTGATCCTCCGGCGCGATTGCTATTTGGTTGTACCATGAATAGCCGTCAAGAAAACAAAAGAATTCATTCCCTGCAA
Source organism: Benincasa hispida (assembly GCF_027475165.1). Taxonomy (NCBI): domain Eukaryota; kingdom Viridiplantae; phylum Streptophyta; class Magnoliopsida; order Cucurbitales; family Cucurbitaceae; genus Benincasa; species Benincasa hispida. Next base: position 45,160,439 of record NC_143489.1, on the reverse strand, counting down.
GTCTGTCTAGCATCTGATCAATGAACGGAAGTGGGAAATGGTTCTTTTTAGTGGCCAAATTTAGCTTGCGATAATCCATAAAAATTCTCCACCCCGTAGTCGTTCTTGTTGGAATTAATTCATTATTGTCATTGGTGACGACTGTCATCCCCCCTTTCTTCGGAACACACTGCACTAGGGTCACCTAGCTGCTATCAGATATTGGGTAGATGACACCTGCGTCCAACCACTTTACTATTTCCTTCTTCATGACCTCCCTCATGGCAGGGTTCAAGCAACGTTGCCTTTCTACCGATCCTATATTTCCTTCTTCCAGACGAATCTTGTGCATACAATACAAGAGACTGATTCCTCGAATGTCTGCCAAGGTCCATCCTAATGCCTTTGCATTATTTCTTAGGATCTGTATAAGTGCATCTTCTTTCTCCTTACATAGTGAGGCAGAAATGATAACTGGTAACGTATTGTTACTTCCGAAGTAAGCATACTTAAGGTGCACGGGCAACGACTTTAACTCTAGCACGGGTGTGATGGAAAATATGGCATGCGCAGCGGAAATGAGAATCAATTTTACTCTAATTGCCCAAAATAAACATGCAACCCTAAAAGAATTAATTAGGGTTATTTTGAAATAATACCTTTGATGCTCCCGAAACTAGTCTATCTCCACCTGAACACAAACAGACCACCACTAGAGCTGACCTACTATTCTCTGGATTCAGAACCGGGTTGTGGGACTAGATGGAAGAAGAACCCGAGAGAGAGAAAATATGGAAATAGAAGAAGGGATTTTTGGTTGGGTTTGGGTGTTTCTTTTTAGCCCAATTTTAGAAAACTATTTTGACAAAAATCCAAAAGTCTTTAATCAAAAAACACAAGCCCATATTTATAGAAAAGGGCCATGCAAAATTGCATGAAATAATTTTCATCAAATCCCAACACCTAGAATCCACTATCTTAGTGGGCTTAATGTCTCAACTATAAGCCAACACCTAGCCCACTATTTTGTTAGTGGAATTATCAAATAAAAGTTTAGATTTTCCCACTAACTTTAGTCAAAGGGCAAAATAGTCATTTGGTCAAAGTCAAACTTTGACCAAAAAGTCAACATTTTGACATTTTATGAGTTTTTCCATGTTGACTAATTTTGACCTCCCGAGCATGAATCCTCATTCACTTTCTCGAATTCAAATCACATTTGAATATAAGGTCGGTCAAAGTTTGATTTTTCAAAGACAAAAGTCAACTCTTTGACTTTTTACATCTTTGACCATTTCTATTATTTATGAGCTTCCAAATATGAACGTATTCATATTCTTGATATTTAAATCACATTTAAATATTAAAGTTGTATCTCTAAATTGAAAAACCGACCACTATATCACATATACTTGTCGATTTCTCTCTTTCTACCTAATTCGAATTATTCTATCATTCTATTATAAGTTTATTCCATATGAGCTAGTAGGGGAACCTAATGAACTTATAGATCATGGGCTCCAACGATTCGAGATTAGCTGGCTAAACTCTTTAGACGAAGTTAATCAACATTCGTTAACTAACGGGTCATTCCACTATAGTCCTGTAGTTGCACTCCCCTCACTATAGATATATTTGTGTCCATTTGATATAATCATGATTAATAAGCTAATCCTTCCCAACTAACGGGTCATAAAAATCGTTTTACCCTCGAGACTACATCTTATTTCTTAAGTTCCACTAATCCTCTAATGAATAATTGGTTTAAGGTCCAACTTATAAACCGAACCCCTCTCTAGCCAATGAGAGGGTGGGGCCCCTTGTTCAAGACTTGGATTCAGTACTAAAGAGAACAACCTATCTACTATTCCTATAAAGGGTAGGAGTGAATTCCATCTTGCACCCTATGTTCCCAGCTATCCACCTGATCTTACCCTTGAAATGGGAGGCTTATTGGGTCAGCGATAATGAGCTGCCCTCACCTATGCAGATCTAAGGATAATTCCGAGTGAACAGAAGTTCATTGTTAGCTCAGGATTAAGATTAAGTTACTTAGGTCATCAATTAATGAAATAGTCAGTTTTATACATTAAACGACATTTAGAACATAAAAGTGACTATTTCATGGTTCAGTCTTATGTAAACTCTTTATATAGGATGCCCCCATTTTCATGTCTCCACATGAACGGTTTAGAATCACATCATTTATACTAACAACAAATGGGCCACATCCATACTGTCCCCAGAATAAGGCGCCCAACCTTATTCATATATTATAGACCATTTTAGCTATATATATTTGAACTTGATCCACATTTATGTCACTACATAAAGTTCAAAATTAAACTTAATAGCCTTGGAACCTTAGTTTATTGGATGCATGAATATAGAATTTAAATTTACTAAAGATTTTCAATAACTGCTTTATTGAACAAGAATATGATATTACAAACTACGAGTTTTAGGACATAAAATCCAACAAACTCCCACTTGGACTAAAACTCCTAGTAGAATCAAACGATGCTAAATTTAACTGTGAGAAATTAATATTACATGAGTATAATAAACATATGAATACAATAAACTAGGGCATTCACGCCCAACATAGTCTCCCACTTGTTCTAGTTTAGAAACACCGTAGACCTAAACTCTGTAGGTGACCCTAAAAAACTTTAGCCGTGAGGGTTTTTATAAAAGGATCAACAATGTTTTGCTCAGAAGGTATCTGGGTCACTATAACGTCACCACAGTGTACGATTTCCCGCATAAGATGGTACTTGCATTCGATGTGCTTTCCTCATTTATGGCTTCGAGGTTCTTTCGAATTTGAAACTGCACCGTTGTTATCACAATACAAGGTGATGGGTACATGCATATTTGGAACAACTTCCAAATCTGTCAAGAATTTCCTCAGCCATACTGCTTCTTTTGCTGCTTCGCAAGTAGCTACGTATTCAGCTTCCATTATGGAGTCAGCTATACAGGTCTGTTTTATGCTTCTCCACACTACTGCTCCTCCGTTAAGAGTGAACACTGACCAGATGTAGACTTTCTAGCATCTTTATCAGTTTGGAAATCAGAATCAATGTATCCAGTAATGATCAAATCCTTAGCACTATACACGAGCATGTAGTCCCTAGTTCTCTTGAGATACTTTAAGACGTTCTTAACAGTAGTCCAATGATCATGTCCAGGATTAGACTGATATCTATTGACAATCCCTACTGAGTAGCATATGTCAAGTCTAGTACATAACATTGCATACATCAGGCTTCCAACTGCGGAGGCAAAGGGAATATTTCTCATATCCTCAACTTCTTGAGGTGTCTTAGGACATTGTCCTTTTGACAGATGAATTCCATGTCTGAAAGGCAACAAACCCTTTTTGGAATTTTGCATTTTATATCTAGACAACATTTTGTCTATATAAGATGCTTGAGACATGGCTAGTGTCCTATTCTTGCGATTTCGAACAATTTGGATCCCAAGAATATACTGCGCATTTCCTAAATCTTTCATTTGGAATTGTGTATCTAGCCATTGTTTGACATTAGTAAGATATTCTACATCATTCTCAATGAGTAGAATATCATCGACATATAAAACTAAGAATGCTATAGTAGAATTGACGATCTTTTTGTAAACACAAGGCTCATCAACATTTTGTTCAAAGACATAAGATTTGATCGCAATATCAAACCTTATATTCTAGGATCTAGAAGCTTGTTTCAACCCATAAATGGATTTTTGAAGCTAACAAACCTTTTATTCTGGACCTTGTGCAATAAACCCCTCTGGTTGAGCCATATAGATACTCTCTTCAAGATCGCCATTTAGAAAGGTTGTCTTGACATCCATCTACCAAATTTCATAGTCATAAAAGGTTGCAATGGATAAGAGTATCCTAATCGACTTAAGCATTGCAACGGGAGAGAAAGTTTTTTCATAGTCCACCCTCTCTCTAGGTATAACCCTTTGTCACAAGTTGAGTCTTAAAAGTCTGTACTTTACCGGCTTGGTCTCGTTTTATCTTGTAGATCCACTTACAACCAATTGCTTTTACATCATTTGGTTGATCTACAAGTTTCCATACAGAATTAAAGTATATAGACTCCATTTCGAGGTCCATGGCTTTGATTCACTGATCACGGTCCACATCTTTCATCGCCTGTTTATAGGTCGATGGATCCTCTGTGTCTTCATCAGGTATGACGACTTGTGTTTCTGTTAAACCCAAGTAACGGTCAGGTTGATGAACAACCCTCCCACTACGTCGAGGCATTCTTAACTCTTGAGAAGGATGTGACTGACCTGATATACTAGTGTTATTTATTACTTTAGTAGATGAACTAGCTTTATCTGTAGCGTCTTTTGAAATTTCTTTCAACACTATTTTACTGCTTGGTTGATGATTTCTAATGGGGTCCTCCTCTAGGAATGTGGCATTTGTTGATACAAATACCTTGTTTTCTTAAGGATGATAAAACAGACCACCTCTTGTTTCCTTTGGATAACCTACAAATAGGCATAACTTTGAACGATGTTCCAATTTCTTGGGATTTTGTACCAACACATGTGCTGGGCAACCCCAAATTCTAAAGTGGCGTAAACTACTTTTATGCCCTTTTCATAGCTCATAAGGTGTTTCTGAAACACTTTTAGAGGGAACATTGTTCAAAATATGGACAACAAATTCAAGTGCATATCCCCATGTATAACTCTTATACTAGATTTTAACCTATAATGTCTAGGTGATAAACAAATTTTATTACCTCACATCTCTCACGCATGCTCATTAAAACTAGGATTATTTGACTTAAACGCCAGTTTGATCTCCAGGTAGGAGGCATTCCGTAAACCGTCATCTTAAGAACCCTCAACCTTAAACAAGATCTCCCCGGGTAAGTAAATAAATCTTTGTTTAACAAGTAATTGTTTTATTCTAACTCTTTAAAAAAGCAGATTGAAATTGCATCAATTTAATCCTAGGTGAGCATGCAACTTTTACCTTTGTTATAGATTTTAAAGTCTAGGTTATTTTATAACAATTATAAAATAAAATTATTACCATTATAACCCTAGAATCATACATCTATAACATACAATCATACTTAATGATCATGCTTTAATATAACACTTTATATTAAAAAAAAAACTTAACATGCATACTATATACATTATAAAATTACCTATGGTGGGATTTTAAATTTATATGACATACTATATGCACAACAAGATTCAAAATTTAATTAAAACATACATCAACATGAATAATTAATCAAACACCCTAAAATGGATTGGTTTTGGCTCTTAAATTAAGCTAACAACTAAATTATTACAATAATAATTTGGTGTAGTACAAAAAACTACTCTCGAACCAGCTTCAAACACTCAAACCGGCCCAAAAACTCCAAATAATTAGGTTGAACCGGTCAAACTAGCTCAACTGGACCGGTCCAGACAATTTGGACTGGCTGGTCAACTAAAGCAGAAGCAGTCAATGGAAGCCGCAGGGCGTGGGTCGCACAAAGCGGAGCGAGTGGGCAGTGAATCGGATCGAATCTATGCATGAAACGCGGGCGCGAGCAGGCGGCGACGATCCTAGTCAGATCTGAGCAGGTCTCGGGTTTGGACAAGCGCATGGAGCACACGAGTCAGGTCTGGAGCACCCTTTCTCAGGTCTGGGAGCAAAAAACTGGGTCTGTGAGCATTTTTTTCTCTTGAAGCCGTCCTCTTTCTCAGAACCGTACAATTACAACCTAATTTCAACTCTAATGACTCTAGCAAATTTACAGCCCCTTTTTCACACATTAATGCTTATAAACATGTGAGCAATTACAAATTAATATTACAAAAAAACTTAATTTAATTGCCAAAACCTAAAAACCATTTTAGTTTCCAATCTCAATTTTATCTAATAAATTGATACCCACCACATGCAATTGAGTAAAATTATAACACGCTCTGATACAACATGATGGAAAAAACGGCATGCGCAGTGGAAATGACAATTAATTTTACTCTAGTTGCCCAAAATAAACATGCAACCCTAAAAGAATTAATTAGGGTTATTTTGAATAATACCTTTAAAGCTCCCAAAATTTGTCTATCTCCACCCGAACACAAACGGACTACCACTAGAGCTGACCTACTATTCTCTGGACTCAGAACCGAGTTGTGGGACTAGATGAAAGAAGAACCCCAGAGAGAGAAAAGATGGAAATAGAAGAAGGGATTTTTGGTTGGGTTTGGGTTCTTCTTTTTAGCCCAATTTTAGAAAACTATTTTGGCAAAAATCCAAAAGTCTTTAATCAAAAACACAAGCCCATATTTATAGAAAAGGGCCATGCAAAATTGCATGAAATAATTTCATCAAATCCCAACACCTAGAATCCACTATCTTAGTGGGCTTAATGTCTCTACTATAAGCCAACACCTAGCGTACTTTGTTAGTGGAATTATCCAACAAAAGTTTGGATTTTCCCACTAACTTTAGTTAAAGGGCAAAATAGACGTTAGGTCAAAGTTTAAGTCAACATTTTGACTTTTTATGATTTTTTTTGTGTTGACTAATTTTGACCTCCAGAGCATGAATCCACATTCACTTTCTCGAAATTCAAATCACTTTTGAATATAAGGTCGGTCAAAGTTTGACTTTTCAAAGTCAAAAGTCAACTCTTTGACTTTTTACATCTTTGACCATTTCTATTATTTATGAGCTTTCAAATATGAACGTATTCATATTCTTGATATTTAAATCATATTTAAATATTAAAGTTGTATCTCTAAATTGAAAAACCGACCACTATATCACATATACTTGTCGGTTTTTCTCTCTCTACTTAATTCGAACAATTCGAATTATTCTATCATTCTATTATAAGTTTATTCCATATGAGCTAGTAGGGGAACCTAATGGACCTATAGATCATGGGCTCCAACGATCCGAGATTAGCTGGCTAAACAATTTAGACGGAGCTAATCAACATTCGTTAACTAACGGGTCATTTCACTATAGTCCTGTAGTTGCACTCCCCTCACTATAGATATATTTGTGTCCATTTGATATAACCATGATTAGTAAGCTAATCCTTCACAAGTTGTTCATAATCTCAGCTGGGTTCTTGATTGATTGCCATCAATTGAAGGATGGAGGTCACCGCAGACATCTGGGCTGCCAACATGGTCATTGTCTTCGTAGGGACAATGGAAATTTCGTTCTTTCTCCTTTCGACACCTCGACCTCCATAGCCATCATCAATCCAATCATCCATGTTCTGCGATATGTGATCAAGGACGACTTTCGCCTCTGTATACGTTTTATCCATAAAACCTCTTACCGTAGAGGCGTTAGCAACAGCCTACGTTGATTGTTTTAGGCCGTTATAAAAGGTCTCCATCAAGATGCAATCGAGGATCCCGATATGCGGGCATTTTTCCACCAATATTCTGAATTGCACCCAGGCGGTGGTCAGGATCTCATTCTCCATCTACTTGAAGTTCAGCACGCCCTTCCGTCACCTTGCATTGACGGCCGGTAGGAAGAACTTCTTCATAAATCGCTCCACCAGTTGGTCCCATGATGTAATTTCATTCGACTCTAGTGAGTGAGTCCACCTCTTGGCTTCGATCCTCAAGGTGTAAGGGAACAAATACAGTCGTATATTTTCCGGGGTTACGCTAGGTAGCGAGAAGTTACCGTACATTTTGATAGAACTGGTCAGGTGGGCATGCGGGTCTTCACCTTGCAGACCCCCAAATTGCCATGCATTTTAGATCATTTGTAGCATGACTGGCTTAATTTTGAACCTTGCATTCTCCTCAACAGCAAGCCTTGAAATCCCAGGCGAAGAGTCATATAGGTTGGGTGCCACATAATTCCTCGTAGGAATGTTGTGATCAGCTGCCAGGAAAACAGGATCCTACGCTGGCCTAACAGCCCCTTGATTAACTACGGGAACCACATTATCATTATTGTCCGCCATGCTTGCTGCCTTTTTTTGCCTAATCCGATTCTAACGTGCCTGTGCGCGAAAGGTACGCTCGATCTCAGGGTCAGCTTCGAATTCTTGTTCAGCACAAGTACTCATAAACCGTCAAGCTGCTCTCCGCGTTGAATGGCCAGTACAACGAGATCTATCCTGCAAAATACCACAAGGACACTCAAACAATAAATCATTAACCAATCCTCAACAACGGCGCCATATACTTGATGAACGCAGAAATGTATGTGATGCTTCGATGATGTGATACTACTTCTAGATATGCATTATTAGTGGATATTCTTGTAATATGATGTGCGTTGTCAGAAGTTTTCTAACATTGGAGCCAAGTATAATTCCACCACAAGTTTCTCGGTGTGATCCGAGGTCGAACACAGGGATTGTTTGAGGTTATTGCATTATGTTTGTGATACATGCGACCAGGTTTTTCAATCTTTTAAAAATGTTTGTGTACAGGTATTAAAATATGCGATAAAGTAAAGTAAAGCAGTAAAATGTGATAATAAAATAAAGTGCAATAAACCTAAGCTAGGATGATACAAGATACAGGTTTCATGATACTAGATATTGAGGTTGAGGTGAGTTGTGAAGATTATACAAAGATCGTGTAATGTGTCGACAAGTCTTATGAGTGAAGTAGAAAAGAAAAGATAACTAATATAAACAGCGCAAGTTCCTTAATTGCATTAATGACATAAGTTTGGTTCCACTTTCCTTTGGTGTACACCTTTTGGTGATCGGCCGCATTCCCACATGTCTGTGGTGAAACAGAGACAAATGTAATGAACGCAAGGTTGCTTCCATATCTGGAAGTACTACTTGCTTTAGTTAACGCATTCTTCTAACCTTCTCTCGATGGATCAAAATGGCATCTTCACTTCTGCTCTCACAGGTGAAGATGTCGTCTAGTATGCCTTAGCTAAACACATTTATCTCTTTAACCCAGATTAAGTTACTCGTTTAATCCATATTAACTACCAAGGGATTAAGAAGACTTTATGAAGAAAACGATAAATGGAGAAATGGAAATATATAGAGAAGGGAATATGGAAACGATCGAGACATTCAATATTTCTATTCAGCGTCTGATACATGATTTGTGAATGAAGAGATAAAGAAGATGAAATACAATGATGAATAGAGTTAGAAAAAAATAAAAATAAGCGCCAATGTCTTGACGCCGATCTGGATGGAGATTTGCTTGCTGGTGTGGATGGATCGTGCGGAAGGATGAGCTTTCCTCTTAGGCTTACTCAATCGGTAGTAGGGATCTGAGTATAGAGCTTCATGGTGGGGATCTGGTAGAATAGCACTGAGGCTCACCTCTCGGCCTTGTCTCTTCTCTTCCCAGATTTCTTCTGATCAACACTCCGCCCGGCCTCTCTCTCAATAACCTAATATCAATTAGCCCCGTATCAAGTAACATCTTTTCTCTGAATTCTATGGGGGTATTTATAGGTGATGATCTTTGACTCTGGCCTTGTGGACCCCACTTTTTGTTATGGAAAGTTCGAAGATGGAGGAATAAATATTCCTTCTGTTATGCAATCAGACCGTCAAATCTGCACGACTGTTGGCTATACACGTGTCACAATCCTCTGCATTTGCGGTGTTGTTTTTATTACCTCATGTGGTTGAAATTCAGCTCTAGATCGACTGTTGCATTGGGTCGTCATTGCGTTGATCGTCTCTTCATTGTGGTTCGATAGGCACAATGTGACAGAGATGCATTGGTCAATTCGTCTTGAACCTTGATCGCAAGCGGTGACTTGGTTTCTCGTAAAACATAGTAGAAATCTCCTTTTCTTCCATCTTAGTGATGTTAGTGGGTGTAATTGTGATCATTCATAATTATTGTATTTCTAAGCTAATTTTCATACAATCGACGCATATTTACTCACTTTTGGCCGCAATATCTAGATAAGGCAGCATAAATAACTTGTAATTCTACAAGTTATCACACCCCCAAATTTAGATATATGCTTGTCCTCAAGCATATCTTCTACTAAGGCAATAATGCTAAATTCTTACCCTATACTTTTGCATCAATTGGTTGCTCCGAATGTTACACTTAGGCACATTACTTAACATCGCAATTTCTTCCTATCCTTGCTAATTCGTAACAAGCCCTACTTTATTCTTCTATATAACAAAATTATGCTCAAAGATGCTTTTCTAGTTTTCAAAATAGAATGTTTATCTCTTCTTGGGAAAACAACTTGATATATCTACATACAGTTGTCAATAACTTTTGCGTCATTTACTAGAGACTGTCGTTCATGGTTACACTCTTTGTTTTGGCTTGTTCCCACGGGTGTCATGCGAACATCCAACTACGGTTGTGTGCCAATCTCAACTTTAACTCATGATATTCAGAGGAGTTGTCTCTTGTATTCTTTTATTTTTTCTTTTTTTTATACTGCATTGATCTTGGAAATCCACATTCGTTTTGGTTTGCTCCTACGGGTTTCATACGAACATCCAACTACGAGTAGGCTCCTTTCACAACTAAACTCTTATCAGGTTGGGAACATTTTTAAGGTTTTCCCTTGCGCTGACATTGGAGTTTTGCAAATTTTTTTCTTTTTTTCTTTTTCACAGAAAATGAACGCACTCTCTTAAATACTACATACTCTTGATCTTATCTGCTCATACCTTCCCCACCCCGAAATTTAAAGATGAGCAAGGTCTTCATTGCATTGTTTGGATAGACTAGACAAACACTTAGAAGAAAATTTCAAAAAGAATGTTTGGGCAGAACTTTGAAAGATAAAAGGTAAAGTACTGCTAAAATAAGAATTAACTAAGTGTTAGTCAGAATTTGCAAAGTGTGGAAAATGTTAACTATAAACATATAATACATCATAGCAACGCAATGAAGAATGCAAAAATAAAAGATTAAGAACATTACAAATATTGACAAAGGATGATAAAGAGAAAGGCACAGGCAAAAAGTGGAATGAATACTCATTTGTATTGAATATTAAAAAAGTATAAATAATTACAAATTAACGCAATACAAAATTTTTTTGCCTATACAAGAATCAAAGAATTTATGTTGAGGAAGTGTAGGAGGAGCTTCTTCAAAAAAAGTTCTGCCGGAGATGTGGAGGCATCATCGGACCATGAAGATATGCGGTGAGAAAATTGAAATACTCTTGGTTACGCTCTGCAATCAATCTCTGGTGCATATGGATTTTATAAACGTTGCGCTACATGTTGATAAGTGCCTCCCTTGATGTGGCAGCACTGCACTGAATATCATCAATTCACTCCATTACCACTTCAAATCTCTGGTTGAAGAAGTGTTGTTGTTAAGAAAAAAGTTGTTATTGCTGAGAGAAGTGGGATTTCATTTTTGCTAACTCAGCAGCCATGGAAGTGAAGGGATGTTGTGCTTGTGATGTCTCGCCAGCATCGTTTTGGGGTTGGGCAGAGGTGCCTTCACCCAAATCGTGTGGGTCATCAACTTGCGGTGGTGGGATGGAAGGTTGTAGTGATGATGCTGCTGGTGAGTAGACTGGTGGGAATGCGGTGGGAGTGTTTGGAGTTAAGAGAAGGTTGGTGAAATGCTCATGGAGTGGAGAAGAAGGTTGTGCGGGTGGGCTTGGAGGGCTTGGAGGATGAATGACTAAGGGAAAAGGGTCCATAGGTTCTGAATTTTGCATTGGTGACTTTTGAACCTTTTCTTTTCCCTTGTCTTCTCTACGCTATCTTTTGGGCCTGAGTTCTTGCGGCGCATTCAAATTGATTGCGAGCCTCTTTGTAGGTAGCTCGGGGCAGTGTGGGGAGTCTTTGAGGAGCAGTCTCGAGTTCTTGATGTTGATGAGGTCGTGGACTTCAGGCATGGGCTCCTCATCAATGCCTACACTCATGGACAGGCACAGACTTAAAATGATCCATGGAAAGAAGTACTACCCTCGGATATGCCTACCAGTGATTTAATCTGCCTTGCGATCAACTACCCTATGTCGATTGGAATGCCATATGTGATGCAGTATACGGCCATGACCCGATCCATTGATACAGTTCTGTCATGCGTCGTAGGGATCACTCGCTTCTTGACCAAGTAGACCCAAAGCCTTCCCTTCGGAAGCAAGGACTTGGATTCCAGGGTGCAGATGCCCTTGAGTGAAATCGACCACTTCGTGCCCGGTTACGTTAATATCCTCAGCACGTCCTCCATCTGCTGCTCCGTGGGATCATCAATAATTTTTTTACCCGGTGCATCAGGGTTGTCCTTCATTTGATAAATCTCGTTGATGTCCCTTGCTCTGGAGAAGACTGTTTCTCCTTTGAAGGTCATCGCATCCCTATTCCCATGTAAACGCCCACAGTAGAAGTCTCGAACTATCTGAGGCACAATGATGGATGGGCACTGGCAAAATGTGTCCTAGCCATGTTCCACAATCATGCTTGTAATGAGGTCAGGTAGTGGCGTCGGCGTAGGAAAGAAGCCCATCTCAATCAGCATGTCATCGTTCTCCTTTCTCTTTGATGAACGCTTCCTGACCGATGTGGGCTCGCTACTTTCAGCGATTGCCTCGCCTTTTTCTTTCGCCAATGCAAGGCGGCTTTGTCTCTTCTCCCACTCCTTACGTTGCTCCTCCTTCTCGGGCTCTGCGAGTTCTTTGCCCTTCTTCTTATATAAGCACCGCAAATTAGCTTCGCGCTTCTTCTCCTTCTTATCCAACAATCTCCTCTCCTATTCCTCCTTCTTCTTTTTCTATTCCTCTTTCTCTTCTCTTTCTTCTCTCAAACTCTTCTACAAATTCCTAGGAGGCCGGCAACGGACGTTGTTCCTCGCGCCACTATATCCCTTCAAGTCTTGTAAGCTCATTATTACTGCATATTTCTTCGTATTCCAGTCTTCTTCTTCTATTTCCTTCTACTATAATAAGCTTACCCCTCTCAATTTTCTCCTTCTTCTCCTCCTTTTCTTTTCTTTTCTTTTTCTTTCTTTTTCTTCCAATGCGATGATTAGTCTTTGAGGGTCAATAGTAGACCCTTGCGGCGCATTCTCCCTACGACGCCATATCAGGAGGGTTCCTTCTCCTTCTTCTCCTTCATCGGTCGCAACCATTTGCGTTTTTTCGGGTTGCGCCGACTCCATCAACTACGCTATTTTCCCCTTATCCTCCCTCACGGAGGTTGATTCTTCATCCTTTTCTAGGCTCGCAGCCCTTTGCTTCTTTTCTTCTTCTTTTCTTAGGCGTCTTTCTTCATGCCGGCGCATTCTTCTTTCTTCCTTCTCCTTCTTTTTCCTCTCCTTCTTGGCCTCCTCATCTTCGTCATCATCCTTTTTCTCTTTGTTCTTTTTCTCATTGCGATGATGTGAAGATGCAGCCTCTTCAGCCTCTCTCCTTTTGTTTTTCTTCTTCTTCTTTTTCCCTTCAATCATCTCTGGTTGTATCTCCATTGCAACCTCCTCCATCGCAACTTCAGCCTCCTTAGTCTCCTCCATCGCAATCTCTTCCTTCGCAATTCTAGAGGGTTCGTCATAGGTTTCTGCATTGGCAGTTACCTCAGGAGTCTATAAGGCAAGAATGCCTCTTCCCGTTTCTTCTTCAGTCACCACTGTCTCTGCCACCACAACTCCTTCCATCACCACCACCATTTCCTCCTCCATGGACAGTGGTTGATTTACAACCCTCACCTCGGGTAATCCACCTCTTAGCTCCAGATTACTAAGTATGTTGCCAAACACCTCCATGTCATCACGTCTCTTCCTTTCACTCTCAGTTGAAACGGTAGGAGTTGGAATAGGTGTGCTTTCAGAGCTTTCCCCCCTTTTGAACAGTCGGCCGGATGGCCAAGGGGTTTCTCCAGTCTCTCTTGGAAAGTCTGGGGACGGTGTGGGCTTGGGCAGCGAGCCTGCAGCTGGCAGCCAGAAATGCTGCTTCCCACATAGCGACTTGGTCAAGGGAAGGGGTTGATGGTGAGGCAGACTAGTTGGTAGCTTGGTCAGCCATGGATGCTAAACTTGGGAGGACTGGTAAATCGTTAGGATGTTGAGTAAGAAGGAAGTCTGTATGCTGTAGGCGCTAGGGTTTCCGAATGCAAAATGAGATAAAGATTTCACACTGAGGGTAAGGGTCCTATTTATAGGTTGGGTCATAGTGGGCCCAACGCGAATTTTATGGCGACAGGCCTCGAGACAGTCGAAAGGCGTGTCGTTCGAACTTCCCTCATTTATGAAATTTCAGAAAAATGTCCTTTTGTTTGCCGAATCATCATTGCTTTGGGATACGAAACGATTGGACTCCCCCAAATTACAAAAAGAATTTTCTTTAATATTTTATATGAATGGTTGCAAGATAAAGATTAACGCAATTTTCTCACCAACACCAATGCATCTTCGTAGAGGATGGGCAACAACGTATACATTTCCGCAACATACCCCTTTACCAAACACATTTTTTGAGGATACCTCAACATAGTGCATTTAGCTAAGGACGGGCAAAGGACATATACGTACACAACACACCCCTCATCTCAATACAGTCGAGTTAGGTGAATGCAAAGTGTATCTTATTGGTTCAAGATGCGTCCATGATCGCCTTTCATACTTGTTGTTAATTATATAATTTTATTATTATTCTATTTTTTTTTTCATCAACACAAGTTGCCATGACTTGCGGCAATAAATTTCTCTTTATTAATTACAGAAAAGCTCGAGGAATTAAAGACGATACAGAAATAAATGCAAAGGAAATAAATGAAGGATCAATTCATAAATTCATGAAAAGAATTAAATGCAGAAGTAAAGACAAAATTCATGAATTCAAAAAGACAAAAATTTAATGAAAGCATTATACATAGTTGTGAGATATGGACTGAAAGATGTGTTTCTTTGAACGAGTGCAATCCACATCTCCGCAAGCGGTCCTGCTTGCTTGCCCAATGTCCTAGGGACATTGCTCCTTTCCGTTGGATCCTGGGGCTTCTGAATTGCTGGGCAACGTTCCTGGTGCTCTGCTTCTCAGCTCAGATGCCAGCTCCAAATTTCTAATTGAAGACATCTACGCTTGCATCACTACATCATTTTTATCCATATATTATTTCAGCAGTGTCTCCAATGAGCTTCTAGAAGTGTTAGAAGATGAGGGTTGCTGGTGATGCGATTGCCTTGATTGCCCTTGATTTGAATTATGGTGAAAAGAAGGATTCCCTCGACTACCACCTTGATGGTTGATTGGCCCCCTTTGGCTGGGATTACCTCCTCAATCGAAGTTAGGATGGCTTCTCTAGCCAGGATTATAGGTGTTGCTAAAGGGGTTGTTCTTGATGGTGTATACTTGCTAGATGTTCGATGGGCACACTTCCGCTATGTGAGCCCCTCCACAATTAACGCAACTTAATGTGGCCACTTGCGCTGGTGCAGCAGGTTGGGCTGATTGTTGAGAGTTGGCTCCTTGATTGATTGCCATCAATTGAAGGATGGAGGTCACCGTGGCCATCTGGGCAGCCAACGTGGTCATTGTCTCCGTAGGGACAATGGCAGTTTCGCTCTTTCTTCTTTCGGTGCCTTGGCCTCCATAGCCATCATCAATCCAATCATCCATGTTCCACAATATGCGGTCAAGGATGACTTTCGCCTCTGTATACGTTTTATCCATAAAACCTCCTGTCGCAGAGGCGTTAGCAACAACCTGCGTTGATTGTTTTAGGTCGTTATAAAAGGTCTCCATCAAGATGCAATCGGGGATCCCGATATGCAAGCAGTTTTTTCACCAATATTCTGAATTTCACTCAGGCAGTGGTCAGGGTCTCATTCTCCATCTGCTCAAAGTTCAGCACGCCCTTCCGTCACCTTGCATTGATGGCCGGTGGGAAGAACTTCTTCATAAATCACTCCACCAGTTGGTCCCATGATGTAATTTCATTCGACTCTAGTGAGTGAGCCCACCTCTTGGCTTCGACCCTCAAGGTGTAAGGGAACAAATACAGTCGTATACTTTCTGGGGTTACGCCAGGTAGCGAGAAGTTACCGCACATTTCGACAAAGCTAGTCAGGTGGGGATGTGGGTCTTCACCTTGCAATCCCCCAAATTGCCATGCATTTTGGATCATTTGTAGCATGGCTGGCTTAATTTCGAACCTTACATTCTCCTCAATAGCAGGCCTCGAAATCCCAGGCGAAGAGTCATATAGGTTGGGTGCCACATAATTCCTCATAGGAATGTTGCGATCAGCTGCCAGGAAAACAAGATCCTACGCTGGCCTAACAACCCCTTGATTAACTACGGGAACCGCATTATCATTATTATCCACCATGCTTGCTGCCTTGTTTCGCCCAATCCGATTCTGACGTGCCCGTGCGTGAAAGGTACACTCGATCTCAAGGTTAGCTTCGAATCCTGGTTCAGCACCAATACTCATAAACCATCAAGTTGCTCTCCGCATTGAACAACCAGTACAACGAGATCTATCCTGCAAAATACCACAAGGACACTCAAACAATAAATCGTTAACCAATCCTCGACAACGACACCATAAACATGATGAACGCAGAAATGTATGCGATGCTTGGATTATGTGATACTACTCCTAGATATGTGTTGTTAGTGGATGTTCTTGTAGTATGATGTGCGTTGTCACAAGATTCCTTACGTTGGAACCAAGTATAATTCCACCGCAAGTTTCTGGTGTGATCCGAGGTCGAATACAAGGACTGTTTGAGGTTATTGCGTTATGTTTGTGTTACATGCGACCAGGTTTTTCAATCTTTTAAAAATGTTTGTGTACAGGTATTAAAATATGTGATAAAGTAAAGTAAAGCAGTAAAATGCAATAATAAAATAAAGTGCAATAAACCTAAGCTAGGATGATACAAGATACAGGTTTCATGATACTAGATATACTGAGGTTGAGGTGAACTGTGAAGATTATACAAACATCGTGTAATGTGTTGGCAAGTCTTATGAGTGAAGCAGAAAAGAAAAGATAACTAATATAAATAGCGCAAGTTCCTTAATTGTGTTAATGACATAAGTACGATTCCGCTTTTCCTTGGCGTACACCTCTCGGTGATCGACCGCGTTCCCACATGTCTGTGGTGAAACAGAGACAAACGTAATGAACGAAATGTTGCTTCCATGTCTGGAAGTACTACTTGCTATATTTAATGCATTCTTCTAACCTTCTCTCGATGGATCAGAATGGCATCTTCACTTCTGCTCTCATAGGTGAAGATGTCATCTAGCATGCCTTAGCTAAACGCATTTATCTCTTTAACCCAGATTAAGTTACTCGTTTAATCCATATTAACTACCAATGGATTAAGAAGACTTTATGAAGAAAACGATAAATGGAGGAATGGAAATAGACAGAGAAGGGAATATGGAAACGATCGAGACATTCAATATTTCTATTTAGCGTCTGATACATGATTTGTAATGAAGAGATAAAGAAGATGAAATACAATGATGAATAGAGTTAGAAACAAATACAAATAAGCGCCAATGCATATCTAAGGATAATTCGGAGTGAACAGGAGTTCATAATTAGCTCAGGATTAAGATTAAGTTACCTAGGTGATCAATTAACGAAATAGTCAGTTTTATACATAAAACGGCATTTAGAACGTAAAATGTAACTATTTCATGGTTCAGTCTTATGTAAACTCTTTACATAGGATGCCCCTACTCACATATCTCTACACGAACAATTCAGGATCACATCGTTTGTACTAACTACAAAGTGCGCCGCATCCATGGTGTCCCCAGAATAAGGCGCCCAACCTTATTCATATACGATAGACCATTTTGGCTATATATTTGAGCTTGATCTACATTTATGTCACTACATAAAGTTCAAACTACATTAAATAGTCTCAGGACCTTAGTTTATTGGATTCAAGATTACAATTTCATTAACAACTTTATCGAAAAACAAAACAGAATATGTTTATTAATTTACAAACTACGAGTTTTAGGACATAAAATCCAACAAATTCCCACTTGGACTAAAACTCCTAGTGAAGTATCACAATGTTGAATTTAAGTGAGAAACATATGAGTACAATAAACATATGAATACAATAAATTAGGGCATATACCCAAAAGTTGTCCCACTTGTCCTAGTTTACAAACTTCATAGACCTAGACTCTGTAGGTGACCTTCAAACACTTTAGCCGTGAGGGCCTTTGTAAAAGGATCAACAATGTTTTGCTCAGAAGATATCTGGGTCACTATAATGTCTGCACGATGTAAAATGTCCCAGATCAGATGGTATTTGTGCTCAATGTGCTTGTTGCGCTTGTGGCTTCTTGGTTCTCTTGAATTTGCAACTGCACCACTATTATCATAATATAGGGTGATAGGCAGACGCATATTTGGAACGACTTCCAAATCAGTCAAGAATTTCCTCAACCATACTACTTCCTTTGCAGCTTCCATTGTGGAGTCAACTATACAGGTTTGTTTTACGCTTCTTCACACTATTGCTCCTCCATTAAGAATGAACACTGATCCAGATGTAGACTTTCTAGCATCTTTATCAGTTTGAAAATCAGAGTCAATGTATCTAATAAGGATCAAATTCTTAGTACGATACACGAGCATGTAGTTCCTCGTTCTCCTAAGATACTTGAGGATATTTTTAACGGCAGACTAATGATCATATCCAGGATTGGACTGATACCTACTGACTATCCCTACTGCATAGCATATGTCAGGTCTAGTACATAACATTGCATACATCAGGCTCCCTACTGCGGAAGCATAGGGAATGCGTCTCATATCCTCAACCTCTTGAGGTGTCTTAGGACATTGATCCTTTAACAAATGAATTCCATATCTGTAAGGTAACAGACCTCTTTTGGAATTCTGCATCTTATACGTACACAACATTTTGTCTATATATGTTGCTTGAGACATGGCTAGTGTTCTAATCTTGCGGTTCCAAATAATCTGAATCTCGAGAACATAATGCACTTTTCCCACATCTTTCATTTGGAACTGCGTTGCTAGCCATTTCTTCATGTCAGTTAGGTAACCTACTTCATTCCCAATTAGTAGAATATTGTCTACATATAAAACTAAGAACGCTATAGTAGAATTGACGATCTTCTTGTAAACACAAGGCTCGTCAAGATTTTGTTCAAAACCATAAGATTTGATCGCGGTATCAAATCTTATATTCCAAGATCTAGAAGCTTGTTTCAACCCATAAATGGATTTTTGAAGCTTACAAATCTTTTGTTCTTGACCCTGTGCAATAAACCCCTCTGGTTGAGCCATATAGATACTCTCCTCAAGATTGTCGTTTAGAAAGGCTGTCTTGACATCCATCTGCCAAATTTCATAGTCATAAAAGGTGGCAATGGATAAGAGTATTCTAATAGACAAGCATGGAAATGGGAGAGAAAGTTTCTTCAAAGTCCACTCCCTCTCTCTGGGTATAACCCTTTGCCACAAGTCGAGCCTTAAAAGTTTGTACTTTATCGGCTCGGTCTCGTTATCTCTTGTAGATCCACTTACAACCAATTGGTTTTACATCATTTGGTTGATCTACAAGTTCCCAGACAGAATTGAAGTACATAGACTCCATTTTGAGGTCCATGGCTTTGACCCACTGATCACAGTCCATATCTTTTATTGCCTGTTTAGGACGATGGATCCTCTATGCCGTCATCAGGTATGACAACTTGTGTTTCTGTTAAACCCATGTAACAGTCAGGCTGATGAATAACCCTCCCACTACGTCGAGGCATTCTCAACTCTTGAAAAGGATGTGACTGACCAGATGTACTAGTTTAACTTTAGTAGATGAACTAGTTCTATCTGTAGCGTCTTTGGAAACTTAATTCAATACTAGTCTACTGCGAGGTTAATGACTTCTTATGTGGTCTTCCTCTAAGAATGTGGCATTTTTCGATACAAATTCCTTATTCTCTTGAGGATCATAAAATAGACCACCTTTTGTTTCTTTTGGATAACCTACAAATAGGCATAGTTTTGAATGATGTTCCAATTTTTTAGGATTTTGCACCAACACGTGTGTCGGGCATCCCCAAATCCTAAAGTGACGTAAACTGCCTTTACGCCCTTTGCATAGCTCATAAGTTGTTTCTGAAACACTTTTAGAGGGAACGTTATTCAAAATATAGATAGCAGTCTCTAATGCATGTCCCCAAAAGGAATCAGGTAACTTAGCAAAGTTCATCATTGAGCGAACAATGTCCAACAAGGTTCTGTTTCTTCTTTCAGATACACCGTTATGCTGAGGCATATTAGGTGCAGGGAGTTGTGACTTGATTCCGTGTTCTATCATATAGTCCTGGAATCTTAAGTCCATGTACTCCCCACCTCGATCCGATCGTAGTGTCTTAATTGTTTTACCTAACTAGTTCTCAACCCCAGCCTTATATTCTTCGAACTTTTCAAAAGAATTAGACTTGTGATGCATTAGGTAAATATGACCATACCTTAAATAATCATCAATAAAACTGATGAAATATTCATAGCCACCTCGAGCTTTGACATTCATCGGTCCGCAGAGGTTCGAATGTACGAGCTCTAATGGTATTGTGGGTCTGAGACCTTTTCCACTAAAAGATCTCTTAGTCATTTTTCCTCAAGACAAGACTCACATGGAGGTAAAGAATTTTCTTCTAACTGATTTAGGAGTCCGTTCTTAACCACTCTCTTAATCCTTTTGAAATTTATGTGGGCAAGTCTTAGTTGCCATAGATAGGCATTAGAAGAAACTTTTTGTCTTTTATTC
This sequence comes from Benincasa hispida, assembly GCF_027475165.1. NCBI lineage: Eukaryota > Viridiplantae > Streptophyta > Magnoliopsida > Cucurbitales > Cucurbitaceae > Benincasa > Benincasa hispida. Next base: position 45,139,727 of record NC_143489.1, on the reverse strand, counting down.
TGAGTTTGGACTATTCTAAACATCTTAGTATTTAAGACAAATTTTGCTTTAGTTGGTCTTAACTTATATAAGTTGTTTTCAAGTGTAGTAGAAAAAATTTGAATACCTTTTCTGAAAATGAACACTTCATTAACTTCAAAAGATATTTATACATTTGTTCCAATATACATGTGATAGATATTAAATTTCGTCTCATTTTAGGAGCATACAAAACAACTTTAAGTATGATATATCTATCGTTGAAAAACAACTTCAAGTCTCCCACTGCTTTGACCAAGACAACCTCTCCTGTTCCAACCTTGAGGGTGATCTCGCCTTCTTCAAGCTTTTTCCAGGAACTAGTTTCCTGAGAAAAGAAGCAAATATGATTAGTGGCTCCTGAATCCAATATCCAGGTCGAGGTATCATACTCCACTAAACATGTTTCAGTAACTAGTAAATCATATTTACCTTGTGCTTCTTTCGAGGCAGGGGCCTGAGGACATTCCTCAGTTAAGACAAATCTTAGGTCATCCATTACTAGTGTTGAATTCAGATTTGTTTTCCATGTTGAGTAGTTGTTGCTGTTAAGTTTTTCAGAAGCTAATAGTTGATCGAGCTAGTCATGCTGAAAAGAATAACATATCCTTTTTAGTAAAAAAAAACATTAATCGTTTAAATCCAATCAAGTTTAGCAAAAAAACTAATAATGTACCCTTCATTATTATATTTTGCAACGATATTTCAACGGTTTAGAATAACCTTCACCAAGGGGTGATCGACTATTCCACCATTGAACCAAGACTATCTTGGCTAGATACTATCACCAGAATAACTCTTATTCCTATAGTAACTTAGTTATCGCTACTTTGGTCAAGAATTTACTAACACTTAGTAATTCTCGTAAGTGTGACCCTCCATTTTCAGACGTCAAAGATCGGAATCATTATGCTCCTGAAATTGGAAAGACAAGAATGAAAATGGACCTAAGAGACCCTATCAATGTCATACCCCCTCCCAGATTACCCTCTTAATCTGGAAGAGGATATGACCGTGGTAGTTACTACCCCTACTGCCAGCACTCACCACCTTAGCCTTCTAATCTAAATACCAGCCTGTTAAACATTAATAATGTACGCAAATAGCATGCCTCCTTAAGGTTCTACATAGGATTATATAAACACATGCATACAGCCATGACATAACATCTACGAGAAAAATATTCATAGTTGGGCCCAAACATCTCTAACAAAGCCCTAGTCCCCCTCAAAACATGTGTATATAAATAAATCATCAACCTAAGTATTCTTAATAAGCTGGGCCTTTCAGTGGCAAGCAGCAGCAGGATCAACCTTGAGGAATCTAGCCGCCACCTAAAAAAGGAAAACACAGAAAATCTGTGAGCTAGTAGCCCAGTGAGTGACTATAGAATCATATTACACCATGCATTACATCACTATAAACATGTAAATATACCGATGAGCATCTCAAGCAACTTTCTCTATATATAAGCAATAAGAACCATTCTTAGACATCATTAAACATCATTCCTTAGTTGAGAACGAGCCTACAACGATCTAGCTCCCAACGTCTATTACCGGCAAAGAAACCCATACTTTGGCCTCCCTTTGGTATATGGCCTAGGAGACCCATAGTTTGACCTCTCATTCAGAACTACCTATGTGCACGTGGAGTTTTCTAAGTACCGTCAATACTTTAGGTACTATTACCCAGATACCTTCTCCATGTCCTTCAGTATTGAGTTATTTCGTAGCATCAAATTAAGTTTCATTGCATGTCATTTACACAAGGACTCATTCTATCATAGCCTTCCTCTAGAAAGCATATTTTAACATTAGAAACTTAACTTTTGTAATGATTTCACAACATACCTTGGCCTGCGTTAAAACATATACAAGCCGGAGAAGATACGTTAAGATATTCATTAACCATTTGTTGCTTGAGGAAGTATAAATTCATCATCAACATCACTGTAACTTACTTGGCCTTATATGCATAAGTATTGAAAGCATTAAGTTCATTTAGTCACTCATAGCTCATCGGGGCTCTTAACCGTTTATATGCCTCTTCTAGCTCTTCTTGGCCTGAAAGGACATAATTCCTGGTTAAATTCCTTATAATTCTTAGCAAAATACCTCAGATAGCTCGTTTACTAATGGAACTTTCATCAACAAAAACAACATTACTAGCGAGATAACCATCATGAGTGAATTCATCCTCATGAGCGAGATCCTCTTGAGCGAGATCCTCATGAGCGAGATCCCTATGAGTGAGATCCTCATGAGCGAGATCAAGCTTTTCCCTAGCAAAACTTCAACCTAGTGAGACTTACCTCTTCTAGCAAGCTTTGCTTCCTCACCAACAAGATTCAGCCCAAGTTTCCAGCAAGATTTCCTTCTTGAGCGAGATTTAGCACAAAAATTAGCGAGATTATCATCCTGAGTGAGATCCTCATCCTCCTTAGCTCTTGCTCTCTACGGTGAGTTGTTTGCCTGTTCTTCCCAAGCAGCTATCTGCTTATGCACAGATTCTCTGTTTCAAATTCAAAAATTCATAACTCAAAATCCAGAACTCTTTTCAAGAAACGTTCTTCTAAAAACTTGTTTATAATTGATTTAACTTTCTTACCTTAAAATATCAACCGAAAATTCCTTATCGTTTGGCCTGGAGCTTCTATCCTTCACCTCGGGCCCTGATTAATCTGAGATTCTGCCTCTTCTACAAATTATTCACTTTTTGTTCTTCTCCTCCTGAAATATTTCTCTAGCAAGACAATCTCGAAAACTAGATTCTCCCAGCTTTCAAATGGCACTGATTTCACTAAATTTACTCATGCCAATTTCCAAAACCAAGATTTTGAAATTCCTTTTCCTTTCAATCTTCCTGCCACCTCCCGAGTTCAAGGACGCCACGTCACTCACCCCATACTTAGTGCCTCCAGCCAAAGCCAATTAGTGAGCTTCTTCATTTAATGTGTTTTTCCTTCCCTTCCTCTATAACTCCTATAAATAAACATAGATTTCCACTTGTTAAATATTTAATATAATATTCCCTTGACTAAACATGCTTATCTAGGAAACTTAGAGTTCGGGGTTTACATTCACCTCCCCCTTAAAAGAAATTTCATCCTCGAAATTTACCTGATATGTCATTTGAAAAGTTGAGGATATCTCTTCCTCGCTCTTCAGGTTCCCAGGTAGCTTCCTTGATTCCATGATTGTGCCATAGCAACTTCACCAAAGGAATCGTCTTATTTCTGAGCACCTAGTCTTTCCTATCTAAAATCTCGATGGCCTCTTCCTCTAAGATAAATCTTCTTTAAGCTGTACTGGTTGTGCTGGTAGTATGTGCATAGGATCAGGCACATATTTCCTTAACATTGACACATGAAATACGTCGTGAAAACGAGTTAGCTCCATCGGCAACTACAATCTATATGCTACTGGACCACCTCATTCCACAATTTTGTATGGTTCGATGTACCGCGGACTTAACTTCCCTTTTCTCCCAAAACAGAGAATTCCTTTCCATGGGGATAGCCAAAGAAATACCCGATCTTCGACTTCAAATTCTAGTTCTCTTCTTTGTTTGTTAGCATAGCTCTTCTGTCTATCGCGAGCCGCCTTAAGATTATCCCTGATAAGCTTCACATTCTCTGTTGTTTGTTGAACTAATTCTGGACCCAATAATTGTCATTCTCGGACTTCGTTCTAGCATACTGAGCTGCAAGGTCGACCGTACAACGCTTCATAGGGAGCCATTCCGATACTAGAATGGTAGCTATTGTTATATGCAAATTCAATCAACGACAATTGTGTATCCCAACTTCCTTTGAATTGTAATACACAAGCTCTTAACATATCTTCCATTGTCTGCATAGTTCTTTCTGACTGTCCATTTGTTTGTGGATGAAAAGCCGTACTGAAATGCAATTTAATGCCTATAGCCTTCTGTAAACTAGGCTAGAATTTTGAAGTAAACCTCGAGTCTCAGTCTGACACTATCGACACTGGGGCTCCATATTGACTGATTATCCTATCTACATAAATCTTAGCCAGACAGTCTAATGTAAAAGTAACTTTTACTGGTATAAACTTGGCCATCTTGGTTAGTCTATCGACTACTACCCAAATACCATCATATCCTGAGGGCATCCTAGGCAATCCAAACAGGAAGTCCATTGTCACATGCTCCCACTTCCACTCAGGCACTGGGAGTGGATTGAGTAATCCTGCTGGTCTTTGTCTCTCAGGTTTCACTTGTTGACAGATTATACATCGGTCCACATATTATGCTATGTCTTTCTTCATCCCAGGCCACCAGTAAGATTTCTTCAAAGTTCTATACATCTTGGTGCTTCTTGGATGCATAGCATAAGCGAAACTATGTGCTTCTTCCAGAATGGCTTGCTTAAGCTGTAGCTTACTAGGCACACATATTCTTCCCTCTTTCTCTAGTATGTTATCTGCTCTCAGTTGAAAGTCAACTTTAATTCCCTTACTTACATCATCAGCAATCTTCTGAAGGTCAGGGTCTTTCAACTGATCCTACTTAAGGTCTTCTACTAGGGTAGGCCTTACCTAGAATGTAGCTATCATTCCTCCTGACAGTCCCACTGATAAGGCGGTTCTAGAATTCCTGAACTCCTGCAATAGCATTTCTCTCATTGAACCAATAATGGCCTTGGGTCTCGATGTGAAACCCAGATTTCTATTTTCCTTACTTAAGCAAGTGATAAAAGGAATTAACTAAGTGAAAGTTAAATCCTAAGTTAAGGGGAAGGAAAGTTCTAAGTGTTAAGTAGATTTTCTTTGAATAAATTAAGTTGAGCTTTAATTGGTAAAATTGTGATGAAATTTGTATAATAAGTAGGATGATGAAACAGCTAGTGTGGAATGGGGATTCGAAAAGAAAAATATGGAATTGAGTTGGGAAAGTTGGGGAAAAATTCAGCTAAGTATAGAGAAATTAGGTGAAGTGCGTTATGGCTGAAGGATTGAGAAAAATATGGAATTTATGTGAAAAGCAGAAAATATGGGAAATTACTTTGGGAAAAATTTGGAAAATCCATGTAAAAGTATCACAAAGTGGTGAGCAAACGGACATGGAGAACATTGTTCACAGTAGCTAAAGATTGGAGAGAAAGTTGGAGAGAAAATTGGAGAGAGCGAGATTGGAGAGAAAATGGGAGAGAGCGAGATTGGAGAGAAAATGGGAGAATGCGAGATTAGAGAGAAAGATGGAGAGAAAATGGGAGAGAGCGAGATTGGATAGAAACTGGGAGAGAGCGAGATTGGAGAGAAAATGGGAGAGATTGAGATTGGAGAGAAAGTTGGAGAGAAACTGGGAGAGAGCGAGATTGGAGAGAAAATGGGAGAGAAAATTGGAGAGAGCGACACCACTGAGATTGGAGAGAGGGAGACTATGAGCGAGAAAGTAGGAGAGAGCGACACCAGCGAGAGTGGAGAGAGTGAAAGCAGGCTGTGCATCAGCCATGCCTTGTCCGGTGCTGCATTCGAACGTCACGCCCACGTGATCGAAGAGCCTCGCCTATGCATCGAATGGCCGGGCAAGTATTTATGCGTTGAATTTGGCCGCGTTCTTGTAGATTATACATTGGAAACCCTAAATTGAATACAAATAAAGGTTGAAGATGCAAGGGGAAATGTCATCCAAAATTAAGTGTCTTCATAAGAAAAATTCTTAAGGGCTAAGGAAATTTGGTGGACGCATATGAAGAAAACACCTTAGGACAAGGTGATACAAGCTTGCGTTGATAAGGGGAGAAATAAACATTTGGCCATGCAGCCAAGTAGGTGCTGTCAACACCATGAGAAATTTGGACGCCTATAAATAGAGCCTTTGGAACTTCATTTTCAAATCATAAGATCAGCAATTTCGTAAAAGAGAGGGAGAGCAGTGAGGGTTGAGGAGAACACATCAAATTTGGACCAAGAGATCTCCCAATCTACTTGTGCGTTGGGAGTGATTTCAAAGCCGTCGGAAAGCTCTAAGAGTCTAGTTTTCATAGTGGGGCTGCTGGAGGAAAAGCTTGAAGGAATCAGGCTGGAAACTGAAAAGAATGTAAAAGGGTTAGGCTGTCGGATCAGTCTAGGCCAGTCTTGAAGATTCTGTGATTTCAACCAAACCACGAGGATTTTTGAGCTCAAATTTTAGGGTAAGCTTCCTGAGACATTTTAGAATACGTTTGTAGAAGGAATTATTTCAAAATAAGGTTAAACAATATGAGTAATCTAAGTTGTAAGTTGAATCTAGATTCTAGGGGTGAAAAGGAGCCCGAGGAGCCACTAGAGTGAAAAGCTCCTAAGAAATCAAGGTGAGTGGCTAAAATGTTTTGACTAAAACATTTTGCTTATACTGTTTGATTACAACGTGTTATAGAAAGCATGTTTTCAAGAATATTCTCATGCCTACTAGTTTTATGAAGTGATTTCCAAGCAAGTTGTGAATTATGTTTGAACGCATGCATGTGTGAGAAATTGTTGAAAAACTATTTATATGTGTTGATTTGATCCAGCATGCATTAACATCTTTAAAGTCATGTTTTATATGTGTTATACTTTACATGCTTTAAAGAGAAAAGTCATTTGTGACAAGTTTTACTAAAATGCGATACCGAAGGACATTTGAGAAGGTATCCACCCAACTAGATACTGAAGGACATTTGAGAAGATATCTATTGGTACTGAAGGATGTTTGAGAAGGTACCAAGCCAATGGGATACTGAAGGATGTTTGAGAAGGTATCCTATTAGCTCGATACAGAAAGACATTGAGAAGGTATCTGAGCAGAAGTACCTAATGTGTGAGGGTACTTAATGTGGCCACAGGTGAATAGAGTCAGAGATTGAGCAAAAGAGTTCTCTTTGGACTAGTAGTTGGTGTTGGGATTGTTTTACCCACAGTAGGGTACGTTGAATTGAGAAATGATTTTACTGTTTTATGATTGAAACAGCTTTATATGTTTTACGCTTGGAAAATGTTTATGCTGCAGTATAAGTATTGTAAAAGTTTATGTTTCAGTTAAAAACTCATTACTTAAATCATGCATGAGAATTTACTATGTTTTCTCGGTCACTCACTAGGCGTAAGCTCACCCTGTTTTCAAATGTTTTGTTCCCCCCCCCCCATTGGTAGCGGTCAAATCCTCTGAAGATAGCTCAATATCTACTCTGCCACTAAAGGACTAAAAGACTTGTAACCGTTTGCTAGGTGGTTACGGTTAATATTGTACACATGTTACTATTGTTCATATAGGGACTAGGGTTTGTGGGTTTTGGGACTTGTGAATCTAGTGTTGTAATGACTCTAAACATCTTATGTTTCTAAGTTAATAAATTGTTGGCCTAAAGATGTCCTGTTGCATATGAATTATAATTGGTATCAGAGTTATTCTGCAAGAGTTATTAGGCAGTAAGTGTCAGCCCAAGGGTTGACAACTGCTGTAGTCACGCCCTTCTCTAGGTTAAGAAGGTGGTCTAGGGTGGGGTGTGACACCCGAGGATTTCCTACTTAGTGCATCCGCTACAACATTAGCCTTACCAGGGTGGTACTCGATGGAACAGTCATAATCTTTGATCAATTCAATCCATATTCTTTGTCTTAGATTCAACTCTTTTTTATCAAAGATATATTTTAAGCTTTTGTGATCTATGAATATTCTGCAGTACTCTCCAAATAGGTAATGTCTCCACAACTTTAGAGCCAAAACAACTGCTACCAGCTCTAGATCATATGTAGGATAAATGCTCTCGTGCTTCTTAAGTTGACGAGAGGCATATGCAATCACTTTCCCATCCTGCATCAACACACATCCCAATCCTTGTCGGGATGCTTCACAATAAATCTGAAATTCCTTACCTAGAACAGGCAAGGTAAGCACTGGCGCTGATACTAGTCTCTGTTTTAGCTTCTGAAAACTATGCTCACACTCCGACGACCACTCAAACCTCACGCCTTTCTTGGTCAGGTTCGTCGATGGAAGGGCTATCTTAGAGAAACCCTCCACAAACCTCCAATAATAACCTGCCAAACCTAGGAAACTGTGTATCTCTGAAACAGTCATGGGTCATTCCCAATTAACTATTGCTTCTGTCTTTTAGAAATCTACACTGATACCATCTGCTAAAACAACATGCCCATGAAATACAACCCGATCTAACCAAAAATCACATTTACTGAACTTAGCGTACAACTTCCTATCTCGCAACGTCTTCAATACTATCCTCAGGTGGGTTATATGATCCTCCCTACTGCCAGAATATACCAACATATCATCAATGAATACTATCACAAACTATCCTGTTCATAAGATTCATGAATACCGCAGGGGCATTTGTCAGTCTGAATGGCATTACTAGAAATTCATAATGTCCATATCTTGTTCTAAATGCAGTTTTAGGATTGTCAGCTTCCTTCACCTACAGTTGATGATAACCCGATCTTAGGTCTATCTTTGAAAACACTGTGGCTCCTCTTAGCTGACAAATCATCAATGCATGGTAATGGATATTTATTCTTAATCGTTACTTTATTCAGCTGCCTATAGTCGATACTCAATCTGTGTACCGTCTTTCTTCCTTACAAACAATACCGGAGCTCCCCAAGACGATACACTAGGTCGAATGTATCCCTTGTCAATTAACTCTTGCAGCTGAACCTTTAATTTTTTTAACTCAGTTGGCGCCATTCTATACGATGCCTGCGATATAGGAGTTGTTCCTAGAATTAAGTCAATACTGAACTCCACCTCTCTATCGGGTGGCAATCCCGATAATTCCTCAGGAAATACATCCCGAAACACATTTACCACGGGGACATCTTCTAGGTTCAGCTCTTTCCCTTGAGCAACCACCACGTGAGCAAGATAGGCTTTATATCCCTTGCTCAGCAGCTTCTTAGCTTTCACTACTGATATCAGATTCCTCGCAGTTAATCTTTTGATTCCTACCAGCATTGCATCCTGGCCATTTAATTTTCTGAGCACTACTTCCTTCTTGTAGCAGTCCACTGAAGCGCGATATTTACTTAGAAAATCCATCCCTAGGATAGCATCAAACTCCAACAGCTCTAAGGGAAGTAAATCGACATAAAAGTCTTGACCATTGATCAGCATCTCACAATTATTATAGCATTTATCTATTATTATCACATCTCCCAAAGGGGTAGAGATATATAGCTCTTCAGGCATAGGCTTGACCAACCTATCTATACTAGATGCAAACATGCTAGATATAAATGAATGTATGGCACCAGGGTCAAATAAAACATATGCAGACTGTCCACATAATATGACATTATCGGTCACAACATCTGAAGACTTCACTGCCTCCTGGTGTGTCACAACATACACTCACCCCTTTTGCTGGGGTCGACCTACGACATTCTTCTGCTTGGCACCACTTGCCCCTTCGCCTCGATTTCCAGTGCCCTTTGGTGGGTTAACTGTCTGGGAGGTTGTCTGTTGTGCTGTGTTGGGGCGTCCCTGTTCACATGGGGACAGTCCCTCTTGAAATGCCCTGCTTGTCCGCATTGGAAACATATGCCTCTGCCACTATAGCATACTCCAAGATTCCTCTTGCCACAACTAGGGCACGTTGGTTTCCTTTCTGTGCTGGCTATCGACTCACTAGCTTGTGGCATCTCTATCTGCTAACTGCACTGGCCTAGGGTCTTGATTTCCTTTTCTTGGATCCCTGCCAACTTATACCCCTGAATTGGCTTCCACTAGTTTGAGTTGCAACTGGAGGTCGAGATCCCCTATCTCTAGGCCCTACCACTGCCTTAATGCCCCTTGGCAACTGCTCATCATTTGCCAAACTCTGCTCGACTCGTGTCGCCGTTTCTACTAACTGGTTAAAGTCTAGCCAATTAGCCGTAGATGTCACCGGAGTTCTAATTTCTTTCCTCAAACCTTGTTCAAACTTCCTGCATCTATCTCTTTCCTCAGTAATAATTGACAGAGCATACTGCGATAACTCTGTAAATTTCTGCTCATATTCTGCCACTGACATCATTCCCTGCGTTAGTGTGAGGAACTCATCCCTTTTCGCATCTCGGAATGAGCTGGGTAATACTTGTCTTCAAAGGAGCTGAACTCAGGTCATAACATCGCATCTATACTGGCTCGTCTGGTGGATATCACTTTCCACCATTTCTCTGCTTCTTTTTGTAATAAAAAGGTGGCTAGGCCTATTTCCTGTCCTCTGGACAACTCATAACATTGAAACATTTTTCAACTACATCCAGCCATAACTCGGCTTCAGCTGGGTCTATTGTACCTTCGAATGTCACAGCCCCTAGGGCTTTAAACCTCTCAATACCATATTTCTTCTCTGGGTCGGCTCGTACTGAGCCCACACTGGCTGCTAACCTCTGTGCCATCCTGTCAAAAACTACATCTTCTAGCTGAGAATCTGCCCTTGCTTGAGGAGTACTAGACTCTCCCTCAGATGTCGTATCTTGACCCATTGGATCGTTCACCTTCTTTTTCCCACCCGGTGGGTTCTTTCTAACCTTCAAGCCCCTATTGGTAGGGTCAGTATTCCTGCCTCCTATCTGCTTACTCTATCTGCCACATTGCCTCGGCATTTCACCTATTACAATGTACACATGTTAGGAACTCACACTTTAGGGACTTAGACTTATGCATGAACTTTCCCTTCTATTCCCAAAACCTTATGCTCTGATACCAACTTGTCACACCCCTTCTCAGATTACCCTCTTAATCTGGAAGAGGATATGATCGTGGTAGTTACTAGCCCTACTTCCAGCACTCACCACCTTAGCCTTCTAATCTAAATACCAGCCTATTACAAAAAGAACCTAATGTCTCGAGAGATCTAGGTTAGAATCTGAACTCGAAAGAGCAAGATTATACTTGTATAAACAAGAGATAGGGACATAGAGATAAGCTCTGTTTGTCAACTTGCATTGCATGCATCCTAGGAATGGGAATGATATTATGTGGTCGCATATTTGTGTGAATGTCATGCTGTCATCGCATAAATAGAGATAGAGGTTTATGTGTAAACCTTGTAGACTTATTGCATATTTATCGCATGCGTTCTAGCCTTAGAAGCCGTGGCATTCACGCCGAGAGGTGGTTTAGTATGCATGTTGTATGATCGCAAAACATGAACGCATTCTAGGGAGTGTTAGCCGAAACCTTTCTCAACCCGTTCACCACATATTCATCGTATTTCCCATTCACCAACTCCTTTCAAACTCTGCCACATTCGTTATTTATTTTCATCAACGTAAACAACAACCCAACACTTTATTTATTTAACTAACTACCGCAAGTTTTCAAAAAAATCACCAACACAACTATTTTCACAAGTCCCTGTGTTCAACCCTGGACTTACCAGGAAACTCAGGGGAATTTACATTTGAATTTCGTTGGGGAAACTTGAGTGCACAATGTAACCTATCAACGAATATCATCCATAATTCCATTAAATAAAAATCAATGCATCAGTAGCGGCCAGATTCCTCAAGGTTAATCCTGCTGCTGCTTGCCACTGAAAGACCCGACTTATTAAGAAGACTTAGGTTGATGATCTGTTTATGTACACATGTTTTGAGAGGGACTAGGGCTTTGTTAGAGATGTTTGGGCCCAACTGTGAATATTTTTCCCGTAGATGTTATGTCATGGTTGTATGCATGTGTTTATATAATCTTATGTAGAAACTTAAGGAGGCATGGTGTTTTCGTACATTCTCGAGTAACCCTAAAGGGTATTTTGCACAGCATAAAACAAGACAATCGCAAGCAATGAACTTCGTAGGTCATGTTAGCTTAGTTCTTCTCGACATATTCAACTAGTTTAGCTACTCATGCGTATTAAGAGAGTGAGTAGATGTAGAAGTAGAAATTTCATTGAATAGATATGAGATGAAGTACAAAATAACAATGCAAGTATAGTAAAGAGCCTGGAGAAATTTCTTGTTGCCACGCGTTTACACTGTTTCTACTCGTGCTCTAAAGATATTCTCACTCTCGCAAGAGTCGACCCACTCTCTGCTCTTACACCCCAAGGTTCTCTCTCGAGCTACCCTGAGCGATCTCTAGTGTCACCACTCTTCTCTTGCTCCGCCGTAAAATGGAAAAGAACACTATGAACAGAGGTGTGAACTTGTAATAGTGATGAAGTAAACGACTACTTAACCCCTTCTCTAAAGAATGCACTTGCTATTTATAGGGCATCAAAGGTGAAAGGTGCCTTCTCTCTCCTAGTTGTACAGATGGGACAACTTTAATTCCTGACTAATGTGCCAGATAATTGTAACCGATAAAGTTGTATGTACTTTGTGACCGTTATCGGTTGTCAACTTAATTTGGATCCGACTGTCGTCAGCTTTCTGTCCCATCACTCTTAATAATCCTTTCACCCGGATATGCCCACCATGTTGCACTGACCAAGTTGTGGTGATTCTTCTTGGGCGAATGTTTGCGAGCACGATCAACGCAAAGTCTTGCGGTGAAGTTGCTCTTGACCAATGTATTCCTATGATCGCAATCCCTGCATTGCGTTAACGTATATTCTACACAAAAAATGTAAAGCTTAACTTCTCTAATGCGTTGGATGCATGCGACCGCAATATTATAGAATTTATGCATAATGGACGCAATTTAACATATTTCATCAACGCAATCAAACATTGTTTAAGAACTTAGTACTATGATAACGTGCATTTCTGCTAGTTATCAGCTACCTGAAAAAGGAAAACACAAAAAATCTGTGAGCTAGTAGCCCAGTGAATGACTATAGAATCATATTACACCATGCATTACATCACTATAAACATGTAAATATATCGATGAGCATCTCAAGCAACTTTCTCTATATATAAGCATTAAAAACCATTCTTAGACATCATTAAACATCATTATTCCTTAGTTGAGAACGAGCCTATAACGATCTAGCTCCCAACATCTGTTATCGGCCAAGAGACCCATACTTAGACCTCCCTTTGGGGGTATATGGCCTAGGAGACCCATACTTTGGCCTCTCATTCAGAACTACCTATGTGCACGTGGAGTTTTTTCTAAGTACCGTCAATACCTTAGGTACTATTACCTAGATACCTTCTCCATGTCCTTCAGTATCGGGCTATTTCGTAGAATCAAATTAAGTTTCATTGTATGTCATTTACACAAGGACTCATTTTATCATAGCCTTCCTCTAGAAAGCATATTTCAACATTAGAAACTTAACTTTTGTAATGATTTCACAACATACCTTGGCCTGCGTTAAAACATATACAAGCCGGAGAAGATACGTTAAGATATTCATTAACCATTTGTTGCTTGAGGAAGTATAAATTCATCATCACTGTAACTTACTTGGCCTTATATGCATAAGTATTGAAAGCATTAAGTTCATTTAGTCACTCATAGCTCATCGGGGCTCTTAACCGTTTATATGCCTCTTCTAGCTCTTCTTGGCCTGAAAGGACATAATTCCTAGTTAAATTCCTTAGAATTCTTAGAAAAATACCTCAGATAGCTCGTTTACTAATGGAACTTTCATTAACAAAAACAACATTACTAGCGAGATAATCATCATGAGTGAATTCTTCCTCATGAGCGAGATCCTCATGAGCGAGATCAAGCTTTTGGCCCAAGTTTCAAGCGAGATTTCCTTCTTGAGCGATATTTAGCACAAAAATCAGCGAGATTATCATCCTGAGTGAGATCCTCATCGTTCTCATCTCGCTCTCGCTCTCTACGGTGAGCTGTTTTCCTGTTCTTCCCAAGCAGCTGTCTGCTTATGCACAGATTCTCTGTTTCAACTTCAAAAATTCATAACTCCAAATCCAGAACTCTTTTCAAGAAACTTCCTTCTACAAACTTGTTTAAAATTGAGTAAATTTCTTACCTTAAAATATTAGCCGGAAAGTCCTTCTAGTTTGGCCTGGAGCTTCCAATCTTCATCTGGGCCCTAGTTAATCCGAGATTCTGCCTCTTTTGTAAATTCTTCACTTTTTGTTCTTCTCCTCTTGAAATCTTTCTCGGGCAAGATAACCTCAAAAACTAGATTCTTCTAGCTTTCAAATGGCACCAATTTCACTAAATTTGCTCATGCCAATTGCTGAAACCAAGCTTTTGAAATCCTCTTCTTTTAATCTTCCTGCCGCCTCCCGAGTTCAAGGATTAAACCGCCATGTCACTCACCCCATACTTAGTGCCTCCAGCCAAAGAAAATTAGTGAGCTTCTTCATTTATGTGTTTTTCCTTCCCTTCCTCTATAACTCCTATAAATAAACATAGATTTCCACTTGTTAAATATTTAATATAACATTCCCTTGGCTAAACATGCTTATCTAGGAAACTTGGAGTTCGACATTTATAATCAATTTCTAGAGTTCGCGGAGTTCCGAATCCTATAATACAACCCTCCGATTGGTAAGGTCGCTCTAGGGCAGACATGCAGGCGCATTATAGGAATCTCATGGTGTGACCTAATGGAAGAGACCATAGGATGTGTTGACACACTTCCTTCTCCCACTTACTATGAACAACTTCCCCTATTCACCTTGGTATTGACTCATGCAAACACTCTCTGAATGGAGTCCGCTCCCGGGGCGGCCCAAAGCCAAGCATGAATCTCATGGTGTGAACTCTTAGGGACGCTAGAGCTAAAAGTACATTATTTCTCTCCAACTGAAGTGTTCTAGACGGTTGGGGTATAAAATACTTAGCAATATATTTCGACTAACTAAACATATCCTAAGTCTAGGTGATTCATTCGAGTATAACTTTTATACTGGAATTTTAACCTACAATGTCTAGGTGATAAAAAAAATTTATTACCTCACACCGCTCACGCATGCTCATAAAACCAGTTGAACCTAACTCAGACGCCGGCTTGATCTCCAGGTAGTAGGTGTTCCGTGAACCATCAACTTAAAAACCTTCAACCTTAGTCATCTTATCTGAATTTTCGCCAAGATCTTGTCGGGTGAGTTTTCTTGTAACTTCGGTTTTACAAGATATCGACCTATTTTCTATGAAAATTGGGATTGTTCGATGGTTAACCCTAAATGAGCATGCATCTTATCTTTATTATAGATTTTAGAAGTCTAGGCTGTTATAAAATAAATTATAACAATTATAACCCTAGTGCATTCATCTATAACATGCTTCCTTCAAACAAATATGCTTTAATATAACACTTATATTAAAACTAAGCATGCATAGTATATATTTTATAACACTTATATCATATAACAAATGCATGTCACATGCTTTTCCTATGGTGGGGTTTTAAAACTATATGGCATACTATATGCACACATAATCAAACAACATTATACAACACATGCATAATAGGTAAACAACACTAAAGTGGACCGATTTTGGCATTAAAAACAAACAAATAACTAATTTATTACAAAAAACAGCAACTAGCTTCACGGAACCGGCTTTAAACACTTTGAACCATCTGGAACCGCTCAGAAACCACTCAAACAGGCCCAAAAACACCAAAACCAAGTTGTGGATCGGTCCAGACCGTCTGAACCGGCTGGTCAACAGGTGTTGGCACAGTCAACGGAAGCGGACGCAGGGCGGGTCGACGGCAGATGCGAGCAGGCGGGTGGCGAACCGGGTCGACACACGGCACGCGGGTCGTGCTAGTCAGATCCGAGTAGGGCAGCGTGTGAGTCAGGCACACGTGCGAGCAATTTGGGTCAGAGCCTTCTCTCGGGTTGGGTCTGGGAGCATTCTGTCGGGTCTGGTGGCCAAATTCGGGTCTGTGAGCCAAAATTCCTTCAATTTTGCTGCTGCCCTCTCTCCCGAAATCAAGAAATTACAACCTAATTTTAACTCTAATGACTCTAACAAATTTACAGACCCTTTTTCACACATTAATGCTCATAGACATGAGCAATTACAAATTTCCACAAGAAATTTAAAGAAAAACAATGCCAAAATCATAATAAATCCACTGTAGTCCACATTTCATTCAACACTTGAATAGAAAACCAGAAAGACAGAGACCAGCGGGATTACTCAATCCACTCCCAATACCAAAGTGGAAATAGGAGCATATTACGATGGATTTCTTGTTTGGATTACCTAAGACACCAGCGATCTATGATGGTATATGGGTAATTGTGGATAGATTGACAAAAACAGCTATGTTTTTACCTGTTAAAGTTACTTATACCCTAGACCAATTAGCTAAGTTGTATGTTGATCGAGTTGTGAGTCAGTTTGGAGCTTCAGTTTCAATTATATCTGATCGAGACTCTAGATTTACATCAAAGTTTTGGCCTAGTTTGCAACAACCTATGGGAACCAAGGTATATTTTAGTACCGCTTTTCATCCACAGACGGATGGTCAGTCTGAGCGAACAATCCAGATATTAGAGGACATGCTGAGAGCATGTATATTGCAATTTAAGGGCAGTTGGGATACGCATCTGTTGTTAATCGAATTTGCATATAACAACAGTTACTATTCGAGTATTAGAATGGCACCGTATGAGGCACTATACGGTAGGCTATGTAGAACTCTGATATGCTGGAACGAAGTCGGTGAAAGGAAATTACTAGGTCCAGAACTTGTACAATAGACATCAGACACCGTTAAGATTATAAGAAATAATCTTAAGACGACTCGGGATAGGCAAAAGAGTTACGCTGATAAACAGAGAAGAGAATTAGAGTTTGAAGTTGGTGACAAAGTATTTCTTAAGTTATCTCCGTGGAAAGGAATACTCAGGTTCGGTAGGAAAGAAGAAACCGAACCTTATTAGATATGGTTCGCTCTATGATGAGCTATTGTGAACCCCGAATCCTAATTTCTCTACTTAAGTATGTTCCCTATTAAGACTAGTGTAGTGAGTAGGTTGATGTGGAAACTAGCATGTAATGGTAAAGAAAATAGTGGAGATTTGAAGAAGAGAGGAAATTTGGAAGTTTAATTCTTGGGGAAAATTTGGCTAAGTATAGATTTTTGTGTGGGATGCGTTTGAAGGGACCAATGCATTGGAAGGGTGTGTTGATGAGGGCATGCGGCTGAAGAAGGAAAATAGAGATGATGTGTTGGAAGGCACACGGGTAGGCGAGGCATGTATTGAAAGGCAACCCTTGCATTGAGCAACCTCGGCAAGTGCCCATTCCATGCGTCGAGTAGCCTCGGCCAGTGGCCATGCCATGCATCGAGCAGCCTCGGTGTGAAACCCGAATTTCTATTTTCCTTACTTAAGCAAGTGATAAAAGGAATTAACTAAGTGAAAGTTAAATCCTAAGTTAAGGGG